>NC_136495.1:152489250-152786750 GCF_053919585.1 Euprymna scolopes | reverse complement strand
TTTACAGAAGTTTAGACTCATGACTTATCTCATCGAAACGTTCTGTAAATAAAAATATAAATAATACGCTTTTATTTTCGGTATTTTTTCCTTGTAATAGAGAAAACTGCTGGAATTCTTTTTTCCAAAAACTTATAACTAAGTATGTACATTATATATATATATATATATATATATATATATATATATATATATATATATATATATGAAACAGAAGCTTATAAAAAAGATCAGTACAGTCGGTTTCAAATCAATAAGTAAGTTGGTTATTTTTATCTTAATCTTTGGATATATCGGTATATATCTAAGCAAGTGTTTGGAATATGGAAACAGGATAGAAGTTAACGTTGTCAAACTGTAGGAATTTGTGTTTGTTTTTGATACTATTAAACCAAGCGATTGCCTCGTCAGTATTCACCCATTGGTTTAATTTAAGGTCTTTTTTTGTCTATTTATTCTTATATACTGCATCATCATGTTGACATACCGGTTCTCGTCAGATTGCCGAAGTTAAGCAACGTTGAGCCTAGTTGGCACCAGATGGGTGACCATTTGGGAATTTTATTATGTGCTCTTCGCTTATCTCGGCATTTGTTTCTAGTTGTCCTGTACATACACTTCACTTGCCACTGGTATTTAATAACGTCGACTTAAGGGAAGTATGGCTGGAGATTGCGCACCTCCTACCACAAAAATTTCACGTGCAGGAACCCTTTCGTGAAGACCCATAATCTGTCGAAGACAGAAGGATCCTACCTGTTCCTGATTTATTCTAGAAAGGTTTGTTTTACTAATTCTGCCTATTTAAAGTGTGTAAACTGTAACCTAAGGAGGCCTGCATCTTATTTAAAGACCATAAATCTAATTTTAACAATAACTATGACACTGTGTTAATCAAGCATTAATGAAAATTCCATTTCTTTTATGCTATCGACAAGAATTTAGTAACTTTTAATCTGGAAAACAAAATTAAAAGTGAATGGCCGTTCCGTTATAATAAAAAAAAAATTATTCGGTGATGGGAGAAGATAAAAAAGAAAATAGTGAAACAATAAAATCCCGTGCTTTTTAATAACATTTATCTCAATATATATATATATATATATATATAAGTGAAAGTGTTTGTCTGTCTGTGTGTGTGTCTGTGTATATACATTTCCCTACACAATATATCTGTCAATTTTCAGTCTGCTGAATCGAAATTTGATATACAGGGTATAGAGGTTTGGGAAAATCTTTGTAATTCATTTTCGGCCATAAATTTGACTGTTAAAGGGCCAAAGTTCAACGATTTGACCTTTGAGAACTCTACTCTACCAAACTCCTCCGACAATTTTGGGTATAAACAATTGAAATTTTAAATGTAGGTTCCTTGGACATGGATCTAACTTAATAACTTGATTTGAGCCCAAAACAATAAATGATAAGTGATCATAATAGGGGTAAAAGTTTTTTAAAAAATTTACCTCTGCGGTCTCTACCAACTTACTCAGACAATTTCTGGTCTAAACATTTGAAATTTTGCATAAAAGTTATTCAAAGATAAGGCAAGCTTTTTTAATTGGGTTGGGTCGAAAATTTGAGCTACAAATATATAAATCTATGTATGTATGTTTGCATGTCTGCCTAAAACTTTCGACAGAGTCAACGGATTTTCATAAGATCAGTATCGTTTTGAGGCTCGAGCCTTCAGACGACAAATACCAAAAAATTGACTAAAAACATTAATTTCTTCACTGGGCACTTTTCTACAGGGAGAGGTTGCTTTTTCCGTCGATATTTTCGAAAGCCATCCCTCTTTTCGATTGTCTAGCCTTAATTTAAACCTACGTCACTTCCGGTTTGGCAGTGGTCGTAACAGCAAAGACGTCACGTTTTTTCACGTTCTTTTCCTCCTTCGCGGTACGAGTTCGAACCTGCCTTCCTACTACCACTTTTTTTTTGTTCAACACACACCTCCAAACACCCGGGCAACGCCGGGCACCCATGCTAGTATATATATATATATATATATATATATATATATGACCTTGTTGGTGTGTGTGCTAAAATTTCTACCAAACTTTTCTTGGAATATTTGGTCGATAAAATTGAAATTTGATATATAAGGTATTTTGACCTGTAGCATACTTTCGATTTTTTTTTAGTCGGTAAAATAGTTGCTGAAGGTTCAAAATTTTAAAAAAAGAAATATTGACCTTGGCCTAGCTTAAGTCGACCATAACCGTGTTTTTTCTGCGCATGCGCTAATTAATAGTTATAGATTAAATTTAATTATTTTTGCAGTTTTTGTTTAGATTTAGGTCATACGCTAATGGATATGGCTGGAGAGCTAGTTGTTTTATTTTTTATTCTAGCTAATAGTACACAAGTAATTCTTTGTTTTTACTTTAGAAATCACTACTATATATTAGGTACAATATGATAATTGATAGAGAATTGGCTCTATAATAATAAATATGAAATCTGCATGAATTAAAATATTATATTTCAGCGTATTTTACGACCGGGCAACGCCGGGCGGCCTGCTAGTAGTTGATAAAATGAAGTGCCAGGTAAACTCTTTCTGTTCCCTGCCAGCAGAGTACACAGTGATTTGACTCGTTCCATAGCGCTTATTTCAATTCCCCATCTTCTCTCTTGGTACGCTATTCATTGTCTGTCTGTCACATTCAAGTTTTGTGGTGTTGTCCTTGGCCTTGGTAGAGGCAATTTTGAAAGACGACAGCGACTTTCTGTATAGCCAAGAACGACACCGACATTTAATATGAATTGGAGTATAAAAGTTATATTTTAGCGACAGAAAGAAAATAAAGGATATTTATATAACATGCAAGCATGAAAACCAACAAAACATTAAAAAGTTGTCAGATAGCTAGTGTTAAATTAAAACAGTTTTATAAATGAAAAATAAAGAAAAACGAAATTTTATAACAAAGCATTTTTATGCAAAAGATAGGAAATACAGATACCTGTGTTGGTAAGTAGTTTGGCTGAGTTTGTCACAAGTTAAAATGTCCACAGTGTGAATATATGAGTATGTGAGCAGTTAACAAGCGGCATTGTGTATGCGTGTGCGTCGGTTTACCTTGTTCTTGTTTATTGTGTGTGAGTAACAGTTCCTTTCTGTACACTTTACTCTTGCTAGTGTACAGGAATATGTATGAGATGAAGCAGGCTGGTACGTGAGTCCTTAAATTCTTTTCACCTCCTACATGCTAGACATAGATAGGGGGTATTGAGTAGATCTTCTGGAGGTCCTTTGGTACTGTGGCTTGAGAATTCAAACTCCTAACTGATTTTGTTTATCTGGTCTAATACGATTTGCTAAGTTCGCACTGGCTTACTCCTGTCACATATATGTGTTACTTTTTGAGGTTTGGAACGATTTTCATTGGTTGGAAATATTTGGAGTTAAGAAGTTGAATGAAGACATCTTTGTTTTTTTGTTTTTTTTATCGATGGCAAGTGCTCGTCTGAACTCCATTCTCTGGTGTCCCCCGCCAATCTTTCACGAAAAACACCCGACTAGTTGAAACCACTGTCAACAATTTTCCCCGTCTTTATCCGTGCCTAAATCCAAACGTAGATTCCATGAACAAAGCTTCTTTCTTAGAACTTCACGGCTGTGGAACTCTCTGCCGCTTGCCTGTCCCCCCCCCCCCGAATTTAACTTGGATGTCTTCAAGTCCAACACAAACAAATTCCTGATGAACCGCCCCCTTAAGTAATAACACCTTATCAAATCCCCAATACTAACTATTACTACGATACTATCCCACTGATTAGTGTACACACAATAACCCTTATCCCCGAGTGGCTCCTCAGCCTTGATAAGTGGTGACCCCCATGTAAAAAAAAAACTATCTTTACAAGAGGGGTTGACTGTTTGTCAAACTAAGTTTTGAAATCGCATTTTCGTTTGTCTGTCACAGTTAAGCTTAAGTTACATTTTAGATGCTTCCACGGATTTCTGTAAGAGATAATATAAGGTCGTCGGTTTATTTATCCGCCTGTCACGCTTAGAATGGACGTATCTTTTGAATATCCATTCTTGTTTTCAACTTGAGTGGGTGGGAACTGATTTCTTTACTTGTTGATTTATCAATAAAAACCATTACGTTTGTTGTCTTTGTTGTTTGGACGTGCTCCAAAAGTTTGTGTGGGCGATGAGGAGGTGGGGTGGGGAATTGGGTCGTGGCTATGGATATAAAGGTGACCACAGCTGAGTAGGATGTGCAGATATGGCAAATAAAAGAAGACATGTTACAGGTTTAAATACGCCAATCTGTAAAAGCTGTGAAATAAATCGAAAAAGAAAGATAGCAATGTCTTTAATGTATTTGTTCCAGTTCCCGTTTCCTGTAAATGTAGACAGAGGAGTCTGAATGATGAACTCTCGGCTAGAGTGTGATTATTCATGGCAATCGGTGGTTGAAAGGGTTCTTTGTAAATTATTGAAGGGAAGAAGCTTTTTCTTAGTAGCATTAAATGTTACTATCCATTTACGTCTCGATTCCACAATAGACTGGAGATTATTTTCTACGGCTTCAGGCATTATCTTGAATATGTGCACATTGTGTTTTTGGGTTTTTTTTTTGTTTGTTTGTTTTTTTTTCTCCAGTATGTCTGATAGAGAGTGTGGTGAAACAATTTCATCATGGAAGTCGTTTAAGAATATCAGCAACAATAATGTTCCAATCTTCAAAAAAACGTGGAGTAAAGTGAAGAACAAAAGAAAGATGGAATGGGGAATAAAGACGAATAATTCCGTGATGTGTTCGAAAGGGAAGAAGAACGGAAAGGGGGAAAGAAACGATGGGTGTGGAAGGGAGAAGCGAAACGAGAAGGAAGAATAAAATAAAAGATGAAAGAAGGAGGTCAAAGGGAATGAAATTAATGACAGAAAGAAAGAAAAAGAGAAAAGGATAAAAAAAGTAAGAAAGGCAGAAAGAAATTGGAGTTCCATGCATTTAAAGAACTCAGAACAATTCTTACTATATGAACAAGGAGTGTTTAAATTATAATTTTCTTTTACAAAGAATGCTCGAGGTTTATTATTAATTCTGTTTGTCGTTTGAATAAACCATTGCTTCTCAGAATGAAACATGGCCATGTCAGACAGCACACTTCCAGTTATATGAACATAACGTCAAGAGAGGATGCAATTGACCAGCAAAGACGTTTCACTACTTTTTTCAATGCTTATCAGTGAAGAAAACACTTCCCAACAGTGACTTTTATCCCAAAGAAAGCACATTACTACTAAGACATGAAGGTCTACTGTTAATTAGGGACCAGATTAATAGCGACATCCTAGGTGGGGAGTTGTGTATCAACTGGTGACACAGTAGCATACTCTGTTAGACTTTGAGGAAAGTAGCTATTAGAGTATTTGGAGACCTCTAAAGCGAAGGATTGAATTTTGCTGATTTTCAAGTCAATCAATGGTATTTACATCAAAGGGGGACACCAATGCAGCAAGTTCATTAGAACACATTCCATTAAAGTACTTGTAAAACAAGCACACGGATGCAAAATTGTGGCGATGAGACAACGGCTAGAGCAAAGTAGATAGTGAGGAACTTATTAGATTAGAGGCGCTTTTGGGGAGGGCTATTGAAGAGGAAGAGGCTAGTAGCTGATGCACCAACCCCGATATACAAACAATACTCTATACATATGAAAATGGTAGCTTTCTAGAAATAGAGAATACTGGCAGGTGGGTGTGAGAAGTTTTGTAACAACATAGAGGGAGTCCATCTTTCTTGCAGTAAACTTGGCAGCATCTTTCATGTATTTGTTTCAATTGTTAATGAAAATGTAATACGATTAACATAGCTAAGGTTACATAGAGACTCGATTGCAAATAGGAATGATAATATTTCTTATTCTTTTCTGATTAAAATAGTCCAGAAACAACTCGAGTTAAAGAAACGGAACTCAATTTAGTAAAGAAGTTGGAGATTTATTTTGTTAAGAAATTATAACTTTATTTACTTAAGTAATGTATAATCTAGTTTCAGTTCAAATTACTGATATTGTCTTTTTCAAAATATATCAGTCCAAAGTTAAGGTTCAAGAGAAAGTTTGCACCGGTCATATAAAGTGATAATGTAAGACTTGTAGAATTCTAAAGTAGATCACATTAATTTGTCTCTTATTCCAAATATCATTTTTTAGTTCAACCACATTCCTTATGTGATTTCTATATTGATTTTCATTATGTCTGCATAATGTATGTTGATATATGTTACAAGACAAGCTCTATCGTGTAAGGCAGCGTTCTCCACAGTCTGTCTGAAGAAAGATCTGTGATTTAAATCTTACAAAATCATGGCAAGTGCTCGACTGAACTCCAAGCTATGGTCCTTCCTTGCCAAAAATTCGACTAGCTACAACCACTATATATGATTTTCTCCACTCTCTATCTGCGCCTAAATGGAAATTCAGATTCCATGAACAAAGCTTCTTAACCAGAATTGGTACACTGTTCCGTTGGCATGCTTCCCAGTGAAATACAACATGGTAGTCTGTAAATCTAATGTAAATAAGTTCTTGTTAAGCCGCCCTTATAAATAATCAAACTACACCACTACCTTACATTCATTAACCCTTAACCTCGAGTAGTCTTCGGGCCTTGATAAGTGGTGACTCCCAAGTAAAAAAACAATGAACCAAGCGTCGATCTTTCTTGGAAACTATTAATCCCTAAAGAATGTTCAGCATTCATGATTTTTTGTTGTTGTGCATCTTTTAGCATGTCCCTTTTAACCATATTCTCAAAGCAATCCTTAAAACAAAATATATCCTTAGAGAAGTTGGAAGTCAGCACAGGGATAGGATACTTGACACTGATGATTAAATTTGGAAGTGATTGGATGCTTGGGTTTCGAATGTCAGCATAGAAAATTTATATAAAGATGCCCGATATCGGCAAAACGTTTCTGAAGAAGTGGAAAGTGGCTTACATCGACTGTTGTGAGAATAGTATTTGAGATTAGAACACTAATCGGAATAATCCAAATAACATTGATGAGATTTACATAGAAAACTTGATGCTTTTTTCTCTTTCTTTCTGACCCTCGAGCATATTTCATTTCGCACGCACGCACTCACACATGACTTAATTTTTGTTAATTAGGTGAATAAGAAGCAGAATGTGTAAGCCTTCTCTGCCAGTATAATATGCCTCTCCAGTGTTAATACCCCTGACATGCCTCCTCGTGGCCACACACGGATACTGGTGCCTTGCAGCACCAGGCTAAATGTCAGGGGATCTCGGAGCAGCAGGGGGCCCCAGAGGTGCTATGACATGGCCCACCAATCGTGTGGACACGCCCTGACACACCACCAACTCCTGGTATGCTGCCTTGCGGGTCCCTAAGAAAAGGAAAACAACTGACTTGAAAATATCCCAATAGCCAGACAGACTGGATATGAGGTGGTTAACAAACATATAAACTGTTTTCTTTTCCGGCTGTCCGTTGCAACCCCCTTTCCCTGATATCACACGTCACTTCTACAAATGCCGCGAAGGTAGGTTTGGGAGCCACAGTGTGTGAGTTTCCTCCTGGCAAGTTGATGCCCACCCTAAACAAATTCATATGCCAATGGCTTTTCCTTCTTTCCTCTGGCTTGATTTTCTTTCTCTTTTTCTCTCTCTTCTATGACAAGACCAGCGGCGATGGGACAAGGGCGAAGGGAGCAGGTTTTGGTGAAACTCGGAGCTCCTAGTCTGGACCTGCATGCTGGCGGTGGACGCGTAATGGTCGCCCTCTCTTGGAACTGTGACTATCCAGAGGCTAAGTCCTGCGTCTACGACTGGGCAGGCCTATTGAGGACAACCGCTGCCCACCCTGAATAGGGAAGGCCCTAGAAAATGTGGGCTGAAAATCGGAAGTCACAACTGTGCCCAACTGGAAAGCCGCATCCAGTGGGACACCCTACTTTGTGGTCGAAACCAGAAAAATTCAAAAAACAAATCCACAAATCGAACCTTTGGTGCATGGAATGTAAGAACCTTGCTAGACGTCAATGACACGGACAGACCAGCATGACGAACTGCTATGGTCTCAAAGGAACTCGCGGCTCTTAATATGGACATTGCTGCACTTAGCAAGACCCGACTCTCAGTGGAAGGGAAGCTGTAAGAAAAGCGCTCAGGATGCACCTTCTTTTGGAAGCGAAGGGATAAAGATGAAAAAAGAATACACGGAGTTGGCTTTGCTATAAAGTCACATATCGTGCATGATCATCAGCTCACACCAACAGCTGTAAATGAGAAACTTATGTCTCTTAGAGTCCCACTGCCTTCTGATAACTTCATGATTGTCATTTTGGCATATGCACCAACCCTAGACGCCGACAGTGAAGTGTAACGAGAATTCTACTAACAGCTTGGCAAGCTTATAACCAGAGTCCCACCACATGACAAATTAATGCTGCTGGCGACTTTAACGCGAGAGTAGGGAAACACCATAAACTCTGGAACTCTGTCATTGGGAAGCATGGACTTGGTAAATGCAACTCAAACGGCCGCCTGCTATTAGGACTTTGCTCAGAATTTGAGCTATTCATTACCAACACTCAGTTTCAGCTCCCAAATAGATTTAAGACCACGTGGAAACATCCTCGATCTCAGCATTGACACCTTCTAGACTATGCCATCGTCCGCCAGAAAGATAAAAAGGATATCCATATCACTAAATCAGCACTAAGTGTAGATGACTGTTGGACTGACCACCGTCTGGTCATCACACGTGCTAAATATACCACCAGAAAGAAGCCCAAATTTGAATTAAAACAGCAACCTCGAAAAAAATATAACCTCTCAAAACTTCACCTAACAGAGGTAAAAACAAGATACCAATACACCATCAAACAACAACTTCATATAAACCCAACCAATTCTTGCGACCTGGAAGAAGAATGGTTGTCAATCAGTAAGATCATTAATGAATCAGCCAAAGTCACAGTCGGTTTAAGGAAAAAGAAAAATCAAGACTGGTTTGATGAAAACTGCTGAAATTAATCAACTCATTCAAGAAAAGATAAACGCTCGCCATGCTCATGAACAAGACCCCCGAAGCCGGCATAAAACCACCATCTACAGAAACTGCAAAAAACAGTGTCAATAAAAATTACGGGAACTAGAAAACAAATGGTGGCAGCTGAAAACTTTAGAATTGGAGGGTTTTGCAGAAGCCCGCGACCTTAGAAATTTCCATTCTGATGTAAAACAAATTATTGGCCCCATCAGATCCTCCATCGGAACATTCCTTGCAGCAGACAATGTCACCATCCTCAACGATCCGCAATCAATTCTGGATCGTTGGAAGGAGCATTTTGCCACTCTACTCAATAAAGAATCTTCTGCAGATGAGGACTTTCTCAAAATGGTCCCACAGTACCCAGCGCAATTATGGATGAATGCACCATTTACAGAATTTCTTGTTGCGATGGAACAAATGAAAGTAAATAAAGCCCCAGGGTCTGATAATATCCCCTTCGAACTTATCTACCATGGTGGACATCTGAAAACAAAACTATTCACTCTCATTCTTAAGATGTGGGAAGAACGTCAAGTACCAAAGGATCTGAAAGACGCACTAATGGTAACCATCTTCAAAAAGGGTGACCGAAAATCATGTGGAAGCCTTTGTCGAGAGATTCACAAATCCTACGAGATATAACCGTTAGCACATCTGCGGTAGATCTAGCAAAACGGAAACCATATTGCATGTCACTAAGTAGGTTATTTCTGCTGATGTGGTTGACCATGTCTCTATTTAATATGGATTCCAGCAACTTGCTCATGACACACAGGAGACTTATTGTTCTGTACTGAGAGGGAGATGACTTATCACCTGAATTCTTAAATACAGGGCATACTGATGAGGTCTTCAAGGGTGTTGGAAAACACTTCTCCTTAAGGAAATGCTTAAACAGTTTTGTTAGGATGGGGGCAAGTTCTGGTTGAAGCTTTTTCAACACTATAATTGGAATGCTGCTCGGGCCAGTTGTTTTACTGGAATTAAGGTTCTTAATCAGCTTGGAGACCTCATGCACAGATATTTGTATGTTGCATAGCGTATTGTCTGTTCTAGGAGGAACTACGGGAGTTGATGGCCTTCGTCGCATGGGGTAGAATTAGCTGCAAAGTTCTTGGCAAATAGTTTGGCCTTGTCTGATGCTGATGTGATGACCTCAGGTCCATTGATGATGGTTGGGATAGAACGAATGCTTCTGTTCAGGATCCTGTTTGCTATTTGCTAAAACTGGTGGGAACCAAGCTGCAGCTCAGCTACTTTGGATTTAACGGACTGAGCATATAGCTCTCTTGCATTTTTTATTACTCTTTTACAGTGGTTGCTAGCAGTCTTGAAAGCAGCTTTAGTCTCAGTGCATCTATTATGTTGGTAGCTATGGAAAAAGTGATTTCTTTGCACAATGACAGCAGCACATTCTGGGGAGAACCATGGCTGGCTGTTAGGTTTTTGTTGGAATTTTTTGGATGGTATGAATCGGTCTATGCCCACAATTAACCATTCGGTCAGGTCTGATACTATAGAGGACACATCCTTTTTAAACATGGAATGCAGAGGTAGATCAGATATGAATGTATGGAAGCTATCCCAGTCAGCCATAGAGTATCGATATACAGTATGGTGGAGAGGTACGTCTCGGGGACTTATTACATTTCATTTTTATCTTAACTGATACAACGGAGTGGTCAGAGGATCTCAGAGGAGATAGAACAGAACATGAACATAGCTCAGGGGAAGTTGTGAGAAAAAGCTCTAGAAGCCTTGCATACTGACGGGTAGTATTGGGCACACGGGTGGGTTCCTGAACAATCTGAGTGAGGTCATAGGCAGTGGAAAAATCATGACAGAACGTCCCCCTCATCATCTGTCTTATTTGAGTGGGTCAGCCATTCTACATTATGGATATTGAAGTCACCGCAAATGTGAATGTTAGCCGAAGGATGAACAGACAGGATGTGTTCAATTTTCTCAGATATACTCTTAAAGATAGTAATCCCGCTTTTGTGGGGGCGATAGAGTGCAAACCGGAAGCACATATAAGGCAAATTAGGGTCTTCTCTGGCGATATCCCTACATCCCTACCACATGGAAAGCCATCTTTAATGTAGGCACATATTGCATGCCTATAGCGATCTTGAGGGTCAGATTTAGATGTTAAGTTAGAGTATCCTTTAATTATGAACTCATTTAGGGAAGTGGTCGGCCCTATACCAGTTTTTCTTAGGAAGAATATGTCCCGTTTCGTCTCCTGTAATTGGGGTTCAATCTCTGGAAGGTTGGAACGTAGACCACTGATGTTGGAGAAGGAGACCTGGTAGTAGGGGTCTACGTTGGAGGATGGGGTTCTAGGTTTATTCGTGTTTTTTTCTGGAGATATTTCCTGTTGAGATTTGGGGATTTGTGGAACAGGTCGACAGACTTGGTTAGAGCAGTACAGAGAGGGAAAGTAAGAGAGAAAAGGACAGGAATCTGTTATTAATGTTCTGATTATTGTTGTTTCATTTATTACCATTCCATTTACTATTTTATTTATTTATTTATGCAATGGTACCATTTTATCGCTATGATTATTTCTAATAGTATCATTATGATTATTTCTAATAGTAACATTATGATTATTTCTAATAGTATCATTATGATTATTTCTAATAGTATCATTATGATTATTTCTAATAGTATCATTATGATTATTGCTATAAGTAGTACCATGATTACTAGTTAGTAGTATTACAAGTTCATCGCTTAATCTAATTTCCCGAACAACACTAGGACACGGGTAGTCTAGCAATAGTATTACGTTGGTGCAAAAATAATATCGATTTTTGACGTATATATATATATATATATATATATATATATATATATATATATATATATATATATATTTGATAAAAAAAAAAAAAACAATATTATTTCTGCACCAACCTAATAATATCGTAATAATTACTATAGGAATGACATTACTTTAACTATACAATAAACAATTCAGTATGAAATAAAGATAAAACAATGCTTTTGATGGTCTTTGATAAAAGTCTAGTGAATGAACCAAAAACATTTTTATTTCTGCTACAGTCAGTAACAAACCAGTTTAAACAACGAAAGCTAACAAGATCAAAAGAAAAAAAAAGTCGTTTTTATTTTTTATTTTTTGCTATTCTTTCATTTTAATTAAGAAGAAAGAAAAACAAGCTTTTTATCTTGGAGATTATTATTGTCCGTTTTTTTGGATTTACCATTTCTTTGATCTCTTGTTTTACCTGATACACCCGACAGAATTGTTATTTTTATTTTTTACAACTACACCTGTAGAGTTTAAAGCTCTGCCAATCCTTAAGAATACTCAGCTGGATGCTAATAATCACCGAATGTCTATGCAACTCTGTAAGAGCCTTCGTCTATCCATATGTCAGTTTGTGGGTCAGTAGACTATTCTCTATCTCAGCAACTTTATTTTCGCACCATCTATGAAGTCTCAATATCAATATCAATAAGGGTTTTATCACTTAATGAGGACCCCCTCCTTTGACTCTAGGCCTCTATATGTGTCCTGAGCTATCTGCTTCCATGTGAGACCCATGTGTTGTATCATGTCGTCCCTCTACCTCATTCTTGGTCTTCCTTTTGGCCTCTTATGTTTATGAGGTTTCCCTTCTGTTGTCCTGATGGACCATCTGTTGTCATTTCATCTGGCTACGTGCCCTGTCCATCTGTATTTGGATATCTTAATGGCAGTATTGATGTCAATAACTCTTGTTTGTTGGCGGATCCAGATGTTTGTCTTTCTGTTTTGTAGTGTGATGCCCATTATCCTCTCCATCTTCCTTTGTGTCACTGGCAAGATTTCACTTTGGCAAGTTGTCAGGGCCCATGTTTCACTACCATAAATCATCACAGGTAGTATATATTCATTGAAGATCTTCCCTTTGATTGGCATACTTGCTTTTCAGCTTCTCGTGATATTATCTACTTTCCCAAAAGCTGCTCATCTTTATCTTAGGGAGGAGATCTTCATCTTTCGTAATTTTCTTTCTCAAGTAGATGTAGCTTTCAACTTCCTCAATAGTCTTTCCATCAACAATTATTGGTGACTTGGCAGCGTGCTGGTTCAGCATCACTTTGGTCTTCCCAAGATGCATGTTCAGGCCGGTCGGTTTGCTCTTAGACTGCGTGGAGTACTGTTATAATATTTGCGTTGGTGAATGTACGATTTGAGTGCTATTTATACGATACAGACATGATATGTTTAGTCTCTGTCTTTTCTATAAATACTGTGTTGTTCAGATTTGTTTTTATTTCCTTGCTTCCTTTGTTCCAGCTCGTTTGACTCGTTGGTCTAGTGGTCTTCATCAATTCGCTATTTTGTAGGTTTGTAGAACTCTTTTTTACTGACTGGTTTCTTCCTATAGTCTTAGTCTTTTCAATATTAAGGCTAATACACATTTCATTTCTTTGCGGTAATTTCGTTCTTGTTAGCTCTTTACATCAAGTGGCTTTAAGCCTTGTCACCCAGAAGATGCTAAAAGTATTTCATTACTTGATAAAATGTGTCCCAATATTACTACAAGTGGCTCTGTCTGTCAATCAGGCTGTTGGTCAGTCAGTCTGTCCGATTAAAATAGTATTTTCGTCCTGAAAGTGTATTACTTTTAGATGCTAGTATTTTTTTTATTAGTGAATCATAATTTATCAGAGCCAACAGGCCACTCGAGGATAAGTGTTAATGAGTATCAGGTGACCAGTGAGACAACCCGATGATGAAATGGTGTGTGATAGAATTTAATTATTTAAGAGAACGCCTCAACAAGAACTTGTTTACATTGACTTGAAAACGACCATGTTATAGCCAGCTGGGAAGCAAACCTTCAGTATTGTGTTTTACTGGTGAATGATTCTAGAAAATAAATTTTGCTCATGAAATTTTTGTCTAGTTTTAGACACAGAGTAAAAGAAATTGTTGACAGCGGTTGTAGCTAGATGAATATTGTTGCGGATGTTAAACCGAAGATTGAAGCTCAGTCGAGCACCTGCTATAAAATAACAATAGAGCAGAGGTAGACTTGTCACGTCTCCTCTCTGAGAAAGAGGATGTAGGGATGAGAAAAGGATATGTCACTAGATTTTGAAGATGATTTTGTACCCCATTAAGACAGGAAAGGTGCTCTAAGCAAGTTCTTCACAGATGTGGCAAAAGAACTCCATGTTACGACGTCTATCAGATATTTTTACCAAGCATGCAGGTGATGACCCATAAGTTTGAAATATTATCTATCACTAAACCTGCTTTACTTTTATATCCATGTGTATCTCTATGAGGTTCTGTCAATATATTAGATGATTTGTCTGTCCATCTGTTACACATACCTTTCAAATAGCATTTTCATTGATAAATGCACAAACTTAATGAGCACGTCTTGCTTACATCTCTGAGTATTTGGTTTTTATCATATTCAAATTATTGAAACTACAATCTTGACTAATTCTTCAAAAGTTCCCAAGAATTGATTCCAGATCCAAAAGTTTTCCCAAACTCATTGGATACTTGTTTTCACAGCATCTTCTGACAAAAGATTCTTCAATGGTAGTCAATATCACATTGGTTATGAGTAAGATTGGGACTAGCATGTTGGTAATCCAATGCAATAAACGTGGTATTCACATCGAATAATTTTTTTTTTTTACACAAAGTGTTGAGGATATGAATTAATGACTGTATGGTGGTCACCAGGAGAACAGCATCCTTGAAAAGAAGCATCCTCTTTTAACTAGAAGACAATTCCTTTTTGCATAATTTTTGTGATCCTCACAGATACACCAAAAGTGTAATTTGCTGCAGTTTCGCTCTAAAAATAATCATTCTAACAAGGAAGATTACTATAATTGAGTTATCTTAAAATAATAACCTAAAACGCTATGCCAATTGTGAAAACTGCAATCTTGACTCATTCTTGAAAACGTAGAGAAGAAAATGTTTAATGTAAAGTAAAAACAAATTACTTCCTTACGTTTTGAAGACCTCTTTAGTTTGGGCCTTAAAGTTTAGGCATTTTTAAACTGAAAATCATACAGTGGATTTTTATTAAAATTGGAATAAGGAGTGCAAACAATGTTTACTAATATTTAGTGATGGGACGATTCAAATATTTTTCTTGATTCCGATACAATTACTGATTCCGATTCTTAATAAATTTCTAAATATTTACTATAAAATTGTTATTTTTTCCTGATTACCGTAAAAACACATTAAATGTGCAGGTATTTTCTCAAACATAAAATTGCATAATTAAGCTATATATATACTAGCAAAACTACCCGTCGTTGACTGGGTTCAAAAACAGCCTACAGAAAATGGACTCTGATTTATGAAAGTATGATAGGTTATGAAAAGGAAGGGTTGTAAAGAGATAGCTTCGAATTTGGGGGTATCAAAACCAAAGCAAAATATGATGAAAGTAAAAATATAATAGATAAACCCCATAATTTATTATACCATACCTGTTCACACTGAAACATTTATCCACAATATTCTGTGGATCTATATTAAAAAACCTTGTTAAACTTTGTGACATATTTCCATTCTATGGAGGTCAGGTGCGAACGAACACCCCATTTTTTTATTATACCATATTTCTTTGTGACATATTTCCATTCTATGGAGGTCAGGTGCGAACGAACACCCCATTTTTTTATTATACCATATTTCTTCTTCTTGGAGCTCAGCCGAGTACCTGCCATGAAAATAACGATAAAGCAGAGACAAACTCACAACATCTCTTCTGTGAGAAAGAGGTTGCAGGGAAGAGAAAAGGACATCCTACACAAGGCTACAAAGTCTATTTTGAACTCTATAAATGCAGGATAAGTCCTTTCTAGCAGCTCCTGCCCAGATGTGGCAACAGTACTTCATCCTTGGACGTACCCGGCTCTTATATAGATAGAGAATTGCATCAGCAGTGAGGTATCTACTGGATCGATAGAAGGATCCCACCATTTTTCCAGCGGTCTTGGCAACGGATTTAATGTATGTGTTCCATTTAAATCAGAAGCTTGTCAAAACATGAGGCCTCCCCAAGACGAGAGCCATTCATTTTGATTGATGACAGATGTGGATCAGAATGCTGATGATGTAAAGATAAATGCTTGGTTTTAGATGTATTAAAAGTAACAAGCCACCTCTTTCCCCATTGTACCACTTGCTCAAGATCAGAGGAGAGAGAATCAGAGAGAACTTAGTCGTTTACTGTCTTAGATGTGTTACCATAAATGGTAGTGTCATCAACATAGATGTCTACGAATGATGTAAGGATGTGATTTGGAAGATCATTAATATAGATCAGGAAGAGAGTTGGGCCCAGGATGAACCCCTGAGAGACTCCAGTATTAATACTAAGAGCTTCTGATTTCTGCCCATCAAAC
The DNA here is from genome assembly GCF_053919585.1 of Euprymna scolopes. Taxonomy (NCBI): domain Eukaryota; kingdom Metazoa; phylum Mollusca; class Cephalopoda; order Sepiida; family Sepiolidae; genus Euprymna; species Euprymna scolopes. Next base: position 152,770,284 of record NC_136495.1, on the reverse strand, counting down.
ACTACTCTTATCTTATCTGAACCTATCAGAGAGAAATGATTTAATAATTGAGAAGACATTTCCAGCTATACCATAGCTGGAAATCTTGTGAACTAAAACTTTATGCCATACCCTATCAAAGGCCTTAGATATGTCAAGAGCAATTGCCCTAGAAAGGTTGCCTCCGTCGAGAGATTTGGTGATCCTATGAGATATAACTGTAAGCACATCTGCTGTAGATCTGCTGTAGACTAATCAAAAGAACTGTAGTAGTCAATAACACAACAACAATAATAATAATAATAATAATAATAATAATAATAATAATAATAATAATAATAGCAGCAGCAACACTTACCAAGGGTCCAGCTTATGCACAAGACTGACACCAGATTGAGCTGGACTGAGGGCTTGTATTAATGTACAAGCATATCCAATCAGGTGATTCAGCCAATCATAATCCAAAGAATAGACTGGCCCATGTGTGCACAATGGAATCTCCTATTGTGCCATAAATAGTTCTCCTCTTGCATGAGAAGTAACTTTAGTCTTTGTCAAGTTATCCACAAATTGAACGCTGACCGAAAGTCCACTACACAATCCAACATGGCGCTACGAACAGGATTCGAGACAGAAGATTGGGAAGACTATTTCCTCAAAGCAGGCATTGCTGCCGATTCTACCAAGAGCTACGCTGCAAATTTTGTGAAGGAAAATCTGAGGAAAGAAAACCTTCAAGTAATGGATCGAGCCATGCTAAGAGAATTGGGAATCACAACAATGGGAGAAGCTCTGTCTATCCTTCGACAAGACAAGGAGCCTGCTACCCAGACCATCTATGCTAAGCACCAGCTGCCAGGCCTCCCCAACTTCATCTCGAAATGACCCCTCAACAATTATACAAGTATATCTAATCAGGTGATTCAGCCTATCATAATCCAAAGAATAGACTGGCCCATGTGTGCACAATGGAATCTCCCATTGTGCCATAAATAGTTCTCCTCTTTCATGAGAGGTAACTTTAGTCTTTGCCAAGTTATCTACAACTTGAACGCTGACCGAAAGTCCACTACACTATCCAATAACTAATCCTATGAGATATAACTGTAAGCACATCTGCTGTAGATCTAGCAGAACGGAAACCATATTGCGTGTCACTAAGAAGGTTATTTTTGCTAAGATGGTTGATTACTTCTCTATTTAATACAGATTTCAGCAACTTACTTATGACGCACAGGAGACTTATTGGCCTGTACTGTGAGGGAGATAACCGATCACCTGAATTCTTAAATACGGGGCATACTGGTGAGATTTTCCAGGGTGACGGGAAGCAATTCTCCTTAAGGCAATGCTTGAACAGTTTTATAAGGATGGGGGCAAGTTCTGGTTGACGTCTTTTGAGTACTATAATTGGAATACCGTCAGGGCCGGTTGCTTTACTGGAATCAAGGTTTTTAATTAGCTTGGCAACATCACGTACAGATATTTGTATATCACATAGCATGTTTTCTTATACAGGAGGAAATATTGGAGGTTGGCAGTCTTGGTTGCAAAGGTTAGAATTAGCTGCAAAGAGCTTTGTCTGATGCTGACGAGATTACCTCAGGTCCATTTATGAGAGTTGGGATAGAGCACACGCTTCTGTTCAGGATTCTGTTTGCTATCTGGTGGGAACCAAGCCACTGCTCAGCTACTTTGGACTTGACAGACTGAGTATACAACTCTCTTGTGTTCTTTATTACTTTTTTACAGCGGTTACTGGCAGTTCTGAAAGCAATGGAAAAAGTGATTTCTATGCACAATGGCAGCAGCACATTCCGAAGAGAACCACAGCTGGCTGTTAGGTTTTTGCTGGAATTTTTTCTGAGCATATGAAACGGTCTATACCTACAATTACCCATTCTCTCAGGTCTGATACTATAGAGGACACATCTTTTTTAATCATGGAACGCAGAGGTAGATCTGATAATAATGTGCGGAAGCTATCCCAGTCAGCCATAGAGAATCGATATACTGTACGATGGAAAGGTACATCTGGGGGCTTCTTACATTTCATTTTTATCTTAACTGATACAACTGAGTGGTTGTAAGATCCAAGTGGAGACAGAACAGAAGCTGAACACAGTTCAGGGCAAGTTGTGAGAAAGAGGTCTAGGAAACTTGCATACTGGCCGTCAGTATCGGGAACACAGGTGGGTTCATGAACAATCTGAGTGAGGTCATAAGCAATGGAGAAATCATGACAGAACCTCCCCTCATCATCGGTCTTGTTTGAGTGAGTTAACCATTCCACATTGTGAACATTGAAGCCTCCACAGACATGAATATTAGCTGAAGGATAAGCAGATAGGGTGCGGTCAATTTTCTCAGATATGCTTTTAAAGATAGTAACTCCGCTGTTGTGGGGGCGATAGAGAGCAAATATAAATGCAGTAGTGTGAGCTAGTGCAACCTGGAAGCACATATAGGGTAAGTTAGGATCTTCTCTGGAGATGTCCCTACCACATGGAAAGCCATGTTTAATATAGGCACATATTCCATGCCCATGGCGATCTTGGGTGTCAGATTTGGAAGTTAAATTAGAGTATCCTTTAATTAATCTATGTGAGTGGATAATTAATTAATTAATATATATATGCTTATGTGAGTCGATAATTAATTAATATATGTATATATATATAGCGTGTCAGGAGGTTATGAAAAAAGTCCAATAAAGTGCTCGATCGTGGATGTGAGATCTAGAAGTGTAAGCCATTTTGAGTTTCAGAACAGTTTCAGATGGTTCGCTGTTACACACAAGTCCTGGGAGGTGAATTGTTTGTAGTAAACAGTTCCATAGAATAAAATATTCTTACCGTGTCGAAACCCGGGAAAAGAACATGTGAAATTGCTCCAGAAAAGGTTTAATATTTATGAAGCAATTCTGGTTTCTGATTGGTTGGTAGCAGAACGTGAATTAATTTGATTCGTCAGTTCTTAGCAGCATCGTTTATAAATAGAATCGTCCGACTGTGTGGGATCATACCCCATTAATAGGTCCAAAATATTGCAACATGAGAGCAGAAAATACAATATTTATTATGACACTATATACACATACATACATGGTCGTACCATTGGTTTCATTACACCGAATCAACCATAAGAGGTTGGAAACAGTCAGCATAATTTCAATTGTTGCTGATGAATTTAGGCTGACTTTTTCCAACCTCTTATGGTTGATTCAGTGTAATGAAACCAATGGTACGACCTTGAAAAATGTATATACAGTGTCATAATAAATATTGTGTTAATATATATATATATATATATATATATATATATATATGAGTTGATAATTAATTAACCAATCTTTAATGTATAGTTTTATATAAATATGATATATTCGCTCTGTCATATAAGAGTAGTAAAAATATGCCTTTTTCTCGCCTTTGAATGCAACCATTTTAACTGGTGAGAGAGTAGGGGTTACAAAGAATATAGCAAGTCAGACAAGCCCATAAATTCAGAAAGAAATTCTCCAAATAAAACGTTAACAATAGGAATGTGACAGTAGATGAGTAGTTACGATTACGGATTGAGAACCTGAGTGTGCTAAGTTCGAATCCAGTTCGTTCCACCACATAAATGCTTTCACTTAGGTATGTTGACAACCTTCACGTGATCCCTCTCGTGAGTATGTGATGTTTTAGGACAAATTCTAACTAGAAAGATATTAGAGAAACGAATGCCAACAATAATCATCCGATTACTATGAAATGGATGAATAATGCTTCAAAGTAGATGTTTTTTGTTTAGGTCATCAGAAATGATAATCTGTGCATGAAAAAAATTAAATTATCTATATAATTCTGATTTCACTTAAATATTAGTGCAAAAACCGGAAGAGCATAATTTTGTTTCTTCAATCATTTTCAATGAAGGTATTAGCACACACACACACACACACACACACACACACACACACACACACACACACACACACACACACATTTATTAGTAATAAAAAATACAGTAACTTTCTTTTATATTATGACAAGTAGCAAGCCAGCCGAGACAGCTAAGACATTGAATTTTTGTAGCAACTGATGGTTCAGAGTTTGTGCCTTGATGATGATATACATTTGGTTATTTAATGCTGAAGCACAATGCTTATTGGAAATAATCGTCCTGTATATGACATTAAAATACATCCGATAGTGATGCCCTATTTGGGGACTGTGAGGAATGTGGAGTTACTCATGAGTTACCATTGCTCCCATGTCCACTTTGGCTCAGAATAGTGATGTGGAACTCTGTTCCGTCTGCCTGCTTCCCACCGGACTACAACTTGGATGTGTTCAAGTCCAACGTTAACAAATTCCTAATGAACCGCCCCCTTAAGTAAACACTTCATCAAATCTCCACACTAACGTAATGTACTTGCAATAACCCTTATCCCTGAGTGGCTTCCGGGCCATGTATGCTAAGGCATCTGGTGCTACCAGATCAGGCTGTCTGAAGGTACTGGTTTCCTGACCAAAATGCACCAAACAATGATATTATTTGGGTTTTTTTTCCTTCCCCTCTGACAAAACTCATGTTCCATAAAGTCAAAAGCAAAAACACTTTAATTCCTACAAAGCAATAAAACCAAACACCATAAATAAATATTTGAAGATATAAAGAACTTGCCACATAAAAACCTTTACCAAAATTACTGGATCCGGCATTGAATAATCCGAAAAGGGTTAATATACCATTAAACAAAACAGACAAATCAAACTTCATGAATAAATATTATTAATAAACAAACATAACCAACCAACCAACCAACCAAATTGTACACAGTTACTTGAAATCATAACTTTCCCAAGAGTATTAGTTCTTAAATAATCACAAAATATCTGATGGGGTTTGTGTTTGACATAACCAATTCCATAACCTGTGATCTATTATCAATATATATTAGACCAATGACCTGCGTTCTTTTTATTTTAGACACACAGGTTCCTCATATCAGTATTAGCTTTCAACATAGTGGCCATTTTCCACATGGTAATAGCAATTACAACTAAGTGAATTCATGCTGGTTATTTTATTTATTTTCTCCCCGGGAGGTAAGACACACGGTGTGGGTTTTATTAAACTAAATAACTAGCCTCCAACTTGGCACACCCATATTTCCAGTAAGTGTATTCAATCACTTAGCCATCGTTACATCTATGCTAGTTATGCAAGTAATTACAATGTTCCCATGAAAATATTGCCTGTATTTTCCTGATGAAGACTGTTATATCGGTCGAAAATAAGAATTTAAATTAATAAATATGTTTATTTAGTTATAAAAAAAATCTGCATTCTGAATGATAAGCCGTTGTTACGTTTATGAAATATTATTCCAAGAAAGCATGAAGAATTAACGTAACGAATATTAGCCTTTTAATTTTTTTTATTTACTAGCATGGGTACCCAGCGTTGCCTGGGTTGACATGAATTTCCATTTGAAACACACCTGCTATACTAATCATTTTCATCGTGGGCAACGTGGATAACCCCACAACAAAAATAATAGAACGGATGAAAACATGTAAATGTAATCACCCCCAAAAAGAAGTATGTGATACCCTCTCCACCTGATATTTCGGCAGAAGGGATTCAAAGAGAAGAAACTATTCTCCTGATATTGAGCACTGGAAAGAAAACTCCCCCTCCTCCAAAAAATAATTAAAAATAAGTGATTACAACTTTTGTTTCAATAAAAATAGCAGTGAATGCCCATGCGAAAAGGATCTATCAAAAATTAATTCCATAAACAATCAAATTAAATTTTTCGCCATTTTATATTTCTAATATAATCCTCTCCCCCCCCACACACACAAAAACATTGAATTTGTCATATTTTGGGGTTCGTTCTGTTTATAAAATTGTCAGGTGAAAGTACAGAATGGTCTCATAAAAATTCATTAAATTTATCGTTATTTTATGTTTCAAATATAATACCGCCCCCACCACCACCACCACCACCACCACGACGAACAAAAAACAAAAAAATTGTATTTGTCGTGTTTTGCCCAACCTTCGATCGCCAAACTTGAAAAAATGCTAGAAATTACATGTCTTGTTGAACGCATTGTGGCCAAAATGTGGGTGCTCATTTTACCTTAAATCTATATAGAAAAGTGATCCCCACGCTAAAATGTTAATTTTCTTTTTCTTTTTTCAAAATTTCTTTTTTCATATAATTTATAAAGACTGTTTAAACGTATTAAGCCCCTAAAACGTAGGTCTTAATTTTTTTTAAGGGTTAAACGACGCTGGGTCACGTCGTAAAAATTGATCATTTTTAATTTAAGATATTAAATAAATTATAAAGAAAATCTGTTTCGCAGGCAATTAAACACACTTGCTATGGTATAATTATTCTAATAAATCCTGGGCAACACCGATTACATTTTATAAACAAAAAAGGAGCAGATAATGTATGGGATGATGGATTTTGCTCACATGGAAAATTAGCCCTGTGTCTGACTAACTCTGTCCTCGTGGGGATGCAAGTAAATGAGGACATTAGTTTTAATTATTTTTCTCTAACAAATAAAAAAGTTTACTTAAAAATAAAGAATAAGCAAAAAGAAAATTTCCTCCGAATTAAAAATAAAAATAATAATTCAGCTTAGAAAAATATTTCGAAATGAAAACAAATCTATTACAGAAAATATTTAATAACGTGCTCCGTTTAAAACAATTCTTCACTTAAACTATCACAGTTATTTCCCCTTTGGTTTTCTGGTTTTAAAATTATACGGTTTCAGATTTCAGATAAAATAAGTTAAACCAAATGTAAATTTAAATTTAAATAAACTAAATAATATTTTTTTAATTAGTACAGTTGAAACGAAGCTATCATGTCCAATAAGTTATATCATTGAGCTAATTATTTAAATAGATTGAATTTAATGTGATATGCTAATGACCGTAACTCAATCAATGTAGATCTGGCTTGAAGAATGCTATATATAGAAATTACGTAGACAGAGAGAGAGTTGTGTCGTTACACCGTTATATTAGGTTGGCAACTAATTTCTTATGGTTTTTTAAATCTACATTTTTTGCAACAGTAAAACCTTGATTAAGCTCAAAGAGAGGAGGTTTCGAAAGAGAACATTTTTTTTTCAACTTGACATTCCATTTGGATGATCTGAAAACAACTAAATTGAAATAATTTAAACCAATACTAAAATAAATAAAATATAACAAATGCATTTTCAAAACACTATACATTTACAAATCGGCAAGAGCTTAATTGCCAAACCAATATTTTCCAAATTTTAATGCATTCAAACGTTGGAAATACTTTCACTAATAATATACACCATTTTTCGGTTCTCTTATGTCAGGCCAATGTCCTAATTCAGCTGTTTAGGAGAATGATCAGCTTAATCTTATTTAGCACTATAATAGATATACAGGGTGTTTCATATATTGCATTGGAGTAGGGGAATTTCCTGTGTTGAAGTTTCTGATTTGAGTCATTCAACCGAAAATACGACTCTACGATAAATATCTGCTCCTCGGTAGTGTCGCCATTCATGATGATCTTGGAAGGGTTACTCTAAAGGATCTGAAAAAATAAAAGAAAAATACAGAAAATAATGAAAGTAATGATTTTTTTTAACCATCAGCCTCTTTTGGGACACCCTGTATTAGCATTTCTAGTTTGTTTTTTTGGAACTATCGATTTATGAATATCTGTCTTTGTTATTATGTTCTAGATTTAAAATTTTGATTTGCATGCGTGCAAACACAGACTGAAAATGCTGTCTGCGCAAGTGGATAACACTTTCTCTCACCCCTGCTAAAGAGTTTTGAATGTTTAGAAAAAAATGCTATTAAGCGGTTTGGTAAAACATGTCCGTCCAACTCACCAGCACCATGGAACCTATTCTTGGCATTTGACGTTAGATATTTTGACAGCCTTTTTCTTTTGTTCGCCGAACAAATATATGAAGTAAAGTTAAAAATAAATTGAACTTTTGACAAAATATCTCATTTCTACAGGTTTTAAAAATCCACCTAATAAATGTCACAAATCGGTTTTATTTTGCAATAAATAATTTAGATATTTGTAAAAACAAAAACAAAGCTTCATTTATGTTACTTGTGTTGATTGGACTATTGTTCTCATCTTGATTGTTATTTGTGCAACATTTCAGTTGGATTAGACTGAGGACGGTCAAAGACTAATCCAAGAAACATTGCATAAATGTACAAAATGAGAATAGTCCGACCAATACAAATAATGTAAACAATCGGCATCCTCTAAAAAAAAACCCAAAAAACAGAACTTTAAGCATCATTTATGATCAACAATATTAGTAGGACGTTAAAATGTAGATAAATGAGTAACTTATTTTTACAATTAAAATGTGATTTAAATGTAATTTTAAAATGTTTTTATTGTGTGTGGCAACAGCATATGAAAAAAAAAAAACGACATATTTCATTAGACAATTTAAGTCGTCATCAGTGACAGCCAACGATAAGCTGACATTTGTAGACGTTAAATATGTGCAAAGACAACAGGGATAAATGGACTTATTACTACTTGCGTCAATTTATTTGCATAAAAAACAACCAGCAAGATGTCTTTTATTGTGTTTTTAGTGTTTTCAGAAAGAACTAACACCATTTAAAAAAGGAAAACATGAATAAAATGTTAGTCAGTGAACCGATTTGAAAATATAGATTTGTAGTCCATCACTTTAATCACTCGGTCATAAAAAATTACATAACTTCGATTTTTAATGTAGAAAAAGTTTAATGTCGTCATCTATAAACGTCATTTTTAAGACGTCGGAAGTTCTACATATATTGGCTGCAAGAAACATATTTGATTTGGAATCATTTAAGCTATTAGAAAATATTTATCTGAGTAATGTCATATCAAATGCAACTATGAATAACGAATTAGGATATAACATGATTCAAAGAAATAAATAGGTCAATATTTATTGGAAAAATGTAATTATTTATCTGAAATGTTAATCACTGAGTTGATTTAAACCTATAGGTAAAGAGATTTGGCCATGATGTATCCAAATCATATTAACTTCGATTTTTCGGTTGAATGTTTTGTATGGTTGGTTCAATTTTGGAACGTGTTTATTTATTAGGTTGAAAAACGTCTTTGCAGGGGTTGTCTTTACAATGAAGAGCTGTACTAAATAATAGTCGAATTGATTAGTTTGCAAATTTGTAGCTTAGAAGGACAATAAAATTTCAACTAGACGAAAGTATTTTACAGGGAAAAAGCAGACTAAAAAATAATTTTTCTATAAAAATATTTTTTATGTCAGAAAATGTTTTTATGTATATTGGCTATGACAAATATTTTATTTAGAATCATTTAACCTGTCCATTAAAAAGTAATGTATGATTTATCTAAGAAATCATATAATAAATAACGAATTTGAATATAAAATTGATTTAAAGAAATAAATATGTTAATATTTATTGTAAAAAATATTGTTTGTCTCAAAGCCGAGACAATGTATACATTTCTGTTTATTAATGACGAAACTCTCGATTTACAAATATCTATCTTTGTGAGAACGTCCTATAGTTAAATATTCAATTTACATATCGTATAATGCACAGTTCCTGCAAAGGCTGTGCGCACAAATAACATTTTCTCTCGACCACGAAAATAAAAAACGCCATTAAAATGTTTGCTTCACTAGGTCTAAATGGCGAGTGGAATAGAAAGGTCACATCGAATGTGAAAAAAAATATTCTGCTTGTTATTGGCAGATTTGAAAATAAAATAAAAAGAGTGAGAGAAACAGACAACTCTGGAAATGGTTTTAAGGAAGAAAGAAATTGGTTCTGAAGAAAATTAAAGTTTCCAACATTTATTGTGACTGCCTCAATTTTAGTAGAGAATTCTTTATTTATTTTTTTTTTTCCATTATTTTTGTTTAGGCGAATATATATATTTGATTAGATTTTAACTCTTCGTAGAGAGGCCTGCATCGAGATACTTTGGAATATAAACTTTTTACAATTCGCTTGTTATGAAACAAAAAATTATAAAGACATTATTCTATTTATGACCTTTTCAAACGCTCTTAAGGTTAACTCTTTATTAAGGTCACAATAAAATGCTTTTCAATTTTAAGTTTTAAAGCATGAAAGGCAAATATTTTTTATATAGGTAAAATGGAGTACGCAGAAAACAACATCTATAATATAAATCTCATCTGTCTGTTTAAATGTATGGATGTATGTTTGTATGTATGTATATTTGTATGTCTGTTTAAAACTTCCGACAGAGACGACGGATTTTCACGAGATCGCTATCATTTTGAAGCTCGACCCTTCAGACGAAAAATATAAAAAAAATTGACCGAAAACATTAATTTCTTTCACCCTCAAGTGGGCACTTTTCTAGTGGGAGAAGTCGCTTTTTTGCCGATATTTTCGAAAGTCATCCCTTCTTTTCGATTCTCTAGCCTTAATTTAAACCTACGTCACTTCCGGTTTGGCGCTGGATGCAACAGCAAAACGCCACGTTTTTTTTTCACGTTCTTTTCCTCTTTCGCGTACGTGTTCGAGCCTGCCTGCCTAGTACCACCTTTTTTTTCTACTAAACACACACCTCCAAAGACCTGGGCAACGCCGGGGACCCAGGCTAGTTTATTATAAGAAATTAAAGTTTCATACATCATAGTACTGTGAACAAATATAGAAACCAGCTAATTACCAAAAGTGTTCAAATTATTGTGGTCCATGAACAGCTGACAACGCTCACTGATTGGATCAAAAACGTTCCTAATCAGTTCAATTAGTATGTTAACACATCTTCTTTTAATGGTTACGTTCAACTCATTCATTTAGCTCGTTTTATGGTGTGCACTCTGTGTTTAACATACCTCCGACCCCTACCCCAATAAAGAGAAAAAACCAGGGGGGGGTCCAATCCGGCAAGCGTGGACAGTACTCGATACTTCCTCTTCGTCTTAACTATCTGTTTCTCAGGTGACTATCAAGATATGCTCTTTCGTCATAATGATAGTGGGGAAGTGCTCCATCCTGCTGGAAACGCCATTCTTTATTTCTAAACATCTTTTGGGAATGTGGCATAGCGTATTCATGTAGCAAGCTGAGATAATTTAAAGAGTGTATACATTTTATTTACTGTATTTATATATAGATAAAGAACATCAGCCCTAGGATGGGTAAAATAATTTCACAAGAAAATAAAACTGCGCCAAGTTTATGTTACTTACAAAGATTTAAATCAAGATATATGAAGATCTTATTCCAATTTTTATCATAATGCATAACATGGTTAAGATCGTAGAAAATGCTTAAAATATAAGGCTTATGCATACAAGGTATTAAATTGAAATTATTGGGGTCTTGTTTAATTAGTCTCTGATGGATCAAATTAAATTTTGAAATATTTTTGAGAAATGCAACTTTATGCCCCCCCCCTAAATATTCATTAAGATACTAAAAGGAAACTGAAATTTGGGGAATATTTATTGATTTTTAATACCGATTGTTAAAATTTCACAGAAATCAAAGTTATTGGAATTTTCCCGAAGGGTTTCCACACCTTTTTTCTGACCCATTTTGCATAAAACTAAATTAAACTAAATATAGCCGACATTAGGCTGTCTCTACCGTGTTAGAAAACTACTGACACCTGAAAGTATCCTGTATCTCTATAAGGCCATCATTCGCCTATGTATGGAGTATTGTTGTCACATTTGGGCTGGTGCATCTGCTGCTAGTCTCTCGCTCCTAGACAAGGTTCAAAAGAGAGTCGCCAATCTGATAGGGCCTGAACTGGCATCTAAGCTTCAGCCTTTGTCCCATCGATGAAACGTTGCATCCATCTGCCTGTTCTACAAGTATTTTAATGGTGAATGCTCTGACGAACTGCAGACACTTGTGCCCCCACGACGTAGACACCCTCGACAAACCCGACAGGCAGCTAAATCCCACCCGCACACAGTAGAGATCCCTAGATGTAAAAGATCTTTCTACTCCAGTAGTTTCTTCCCCAGAACCGCTAGACTCTGGAATTCTATTCCAGGTCCCTGCTTCCCTAACTGTACTGACATGCAGAAGTTCAAGTGTAACGTGAACCGACATCTTGTTGCCCAAATTCCAACACAGTGCCCCAGTAGTTGCTGCCCTTGATAGTAGCCCCCTACACCAAAGTGGCAATGTGCCTTGTTTGGGGTTAAAATGTAATAAAACATTTTTTTTTTTTAAATTACGATTCATTACGTCTAGAAGTTGCCTTCCAAAATTCATAATGCTCGGTTTGTTTGGGATTATATTCAGTATATACAAATGTATAAACATTCACAGAAAACTTTATATAAATAAATATATAAGACTGGCTATAATTTTCACCGAAGATATTATCTCCATATGAAAGTACAAAAAAAAATAATGTAATGATAATTAAATTGCTTAGCTATTTTCATAACATTTTACATTTAATTATATTCATGCAGATATTCTACATGATTGATACTTGTGTAATATTTGAACTCATGCAAAACATTATATTTGAGTTTTAGCCGGGGAAAATCGGTGAAAAAGTGTGAAAATTAAAAAAATAGAATTTGCCAGGTGAAGGTCGAGCGACAGCATTACGAATATGCATGTGTAACGTAATAGCTATTTATTCAGGTTTTCATTTTTAGCCTTGCAGCAAACATATCTTCATAGCTCAGGTATTAACGTCAACGGAAAAGGTAAATCGTAAGCGAAACGTTTTGGTATCGATTCTCGATAGTAGCGCACAAGGCATTTTTTTAATACCTTTTAAATTATTACTATATATTGGGTTCAGTATAACATAATAATAGATATGAAATTTTCATTAATTAAAATATCATATTTAAGCGTATTTTACGCCCGGTCAATGCCAGGCTAGCTGCTAATATATATATATATATATATATATATATATATATATATATATATATATATATATATATATATATAGTTGAATTAAACTAAGCTGGAAATTCACTAATTAAACTGAACTTAGATCAGTGGCGTACCTATGTAAAATGGCGCCCATGGCGAAGTTTGAATGTGCGCCCCTTCTTAATAATTTATACCTTAGATATACCTAACTACTAATTTTAATTTTTGTCAAGCAATTTTTGCGCCCATGTCAGAGTGGCGCCCATGGCAAGGGCCATGCCTGCCATACCCTAGATACGCCACTGCTTACAATAACCCTTATCCCTGAGTGGCTTCTGGGCCTTGATAAGTGGTGACCACCTTGTAAAAAAAAAATAAAAAAAAAATAAAAATTAAATTAATCCGATGGAGAGTTTTTCATTATCGCTCTTAGGAAGAAGTTGTAAAAACACCTGAAAACAAAACATCGAAAAGTGTGGATCCTTTTGAATAGAATGAAACATTAAATCCAATATGTTCAAATAGAACATACGTTAAATTCTATAAAATCAAATCTACGAAATGCCCACTCGTTATCACAACATTGGAGACTTTTGAATAGTATGATTAAAAATTAAAAAGAAATCTGGATATTCCAGTCCCACAATTAACAAAATAATTAGAACATTTAAAACATATGAAATGATCCTAATTGAATATTACTAATAATAAAATCCAAAGTAACTCATAATCTATGGTTTTCGTTGGGTGACGTTCTAAGTTGGTTTATTACATTACCCAAATATAAGAATATTAAGTTTATAACGTTTGCCATTAATTCATATTACGCATCAATTTCTCAGAAATTGTTAGATAAGAAATTAGAATTTGCAAAAGCTGAAACAAATATTATAAACCTTGAAAATGATAAAATCAGCCAAAAGAACATTAATTAAACACGACAATAAATACTAGACTAGAAAAAAAACAGAGTGTTACCGTAAAAGCGTGTTTATTATTTATTTATTACTAACGTTTATTACTAACGTTTATTACTAATCGTTTTCTGTTACGGTTTCTGTTACGGATCTGTGTGCTCTTACCGATGTTCTTACATATATACGTGTGGGTGTGTGTGTTCTTACGTATAAACGTGTGTCCTTACGTACAGTTCACTGTTATGTGTGTGTGGTTGTGTGTTGCTATTCTCTAATGTCTCCTCTTGCCTTGGGAAGTTTCCGAGATGTGTATGTGCAACAATATAATGCGAACATACCGGATTTACCTTGGTCAGCAGATAATGTCTTCGTGGTCGCTGGTCTGCCATCTTGCTGGGGAGTGGTGGTGCCGCAGAGAGATTCATCAATGAACAACAAGATGGAATTGAAGCTTCAATCTTTTTTTATTCAAGGCAAGCCTAACATCTTGGACCCTGGTTGTCGGGAGAGACTCGAAATCTTCCGTCTGCTTCCTCTGCTGCCCAAACCAACTCTACTCCTGTGGTCGTCAACCGGAAGCCTACAACCACACTTCCGTGTCACCCCTTAATTTCCGGTACATCTAATCTAGGTCATTCAAGTTGACTTGGGTTTGATGCCTGTCAAACCTAACCTTTTGACCCTGCTAAGTCGCTGATGGGAAATCAAAATATGCTTATATAATTTTCTATTTCTAAAACTACCTAGATAGCAATTAAACTGTGATTCCTAATACTACAAGAGAATTAAACATTGATATTATGATGGGCCCAGATTCCGCACAAATAAGAGTGAAATTAATTCAATAATTAACAGGATACTTACATGAATATTTTCGCGCTACTAAACAGGTATTGTCAAGAATTGTGCAGGTTAAGTTACTTAAAGGCATAAACGGTAAGATGGTCAACATCGTGAAATTTGGGATATAGACTTTTTTGTCATTTATTTGTTACATGCTCTGTAGTTACATCGAGCTTCATAAATGAAATGATTAGTATAAATAAAAGGTGAAATATTATTGAAGAAAAATATTTTCACACACACATAAGAGACAGATCCTATTAAGTGTTCTAGGGTAGTAAACACCTCTATATCTATATGGATTCGCGTGGCACTATGTAAGCCAGATGTTTACGTTGTCGAGCAGAGAGCACACGCGTATTTCTCCTCTCAGTCAGCCTGGTGGCCGGAGTGTGGCCTCTGCTCTGATGCTGCACCCAAGTTAAATCATTCTTAGTCAATGGAGGGGGAAACCTTTTTATATTAAGACAATTCTATTTTTACACACTGCCAGAGTGCCCCCTTTTGGGGGCCTGGTTTTCTCCCACATTACAAACGACCTTATGTCACATTTTGTTTTCGTGGGGAACAAATAAATACCGAGAGCACATGCATAGTTTAACCACTCGTAGTGAACAATAGGACTCCTTCACCTTAATATTGTGAACCTCCAAAATAGGACCACAACATTAGCGACCTATGGATCAGAAAAAGGACCCACAAGGATCTTCTTTAGATAAACGACTAACCTCTGTTCAACAAACTCGTATTTTTCTACCTTCTTTGAAAAAGTAAAGATTGGCTCCACAACGTTTTGTCACTGATAAAAAACGATCTCACCTCAGAAAAGTTTATTTTTCAAAAATCTATGAGTTTACTTTTCAAAAACGCTGTCTATTGCCAAAGAATTGACCTAATTTATTTCTAACTTTTGGTTTGTGCAAGTCATGCAAAATTTTAACATTTGAAATAAGACATTTTTCTTTATCCAAAAGCCTTTATTTTTGCACTGTTCATTGAAAGTGAACATTTTTGGTTTTAAACATGCAAACGAAAAAAAAAAAAGAAAGAAACTAGCTTTTTCTTGCAAGCTGGCCGACCTTCGCTTGTGCAAATATCTTAATTTTTCCTCTTTGCAAGAAGCCATTTTCGTTTTACAGCATATATTTGAAAAAAAACTTTTATTACTGTGGCCTAAAAGAATTCTCTGTCGATAGTCTGCACGATTTTCATTTTCTTGATAAAACAATGAGGAAAAAAAAATATATCAAAGATCAAAAACTTATTCACCCCATTACGAGAATTCAGGACAACAACATGAATATTCGACTGTATTTTTGCTTCATCGAGAACCCTACTACCTGAGGAAAATAATTATTCCCAGTTAGAGAAAGAATCCTTAAGTATCATTTTGCGGTAACAAGAAAATTTTTTTTTAATTCAATTTTCACCCTAAACAAGGCACAGTGCCACTTTGCAGTAGGGCCTACTATTGGGGACATAAGTTACAGGGGTATTATGAAGGGATATGAGTAGCAAGGTGTCTGTTCACATTACACTTGAACTTCTGCATATCAGTACAGTTGGGAAAGCAGAATCCCGGAAGGGAGTTCCAAAGTCTAGTAGTTCTGGGGAAGAAACTATTGGAGTAGAAGGCTTTCTTACATCTAGGGATCTCTACAGTGAAGAGGTAGGATTTCGCTGCTTGTCAGGTTTGTCGGTGTATTCACGTCGAAGGGGTACAAGTGCTTGGAATTCGTCAGAGCATTCACCATTAAAGTACTTGTAGAACAGGCAGAGGGATGCAACATTTCGTCCATGGGACAGAGGCTGAAGCCTAGATGCAGTTCAGAATCTATCTGGTTGGCCACTCTCTTTTGAACCCTGTCAAGGAGTGAATGAAAGACAATTAGCAGATGCACCAGCTCAAATGGGATAACAGTACTCCATACATGGGCGAATGGTAGCCTTATAGAGGTACAGAATACTTTCAGGCGTAAATAGTTTTCTAGCACAATAGAGAGAGCCTACCTTCTTCGCGGCAGCATTGGCTATGCTCTCAATCTCTGCTGTTCCTGATATTCATAAATGACCTCCCCGACAAAATTGCCTCTGAGATGGGTATATATGCTTATGACACCACACTCTATAGCAGGCACGACAGGAAAACAAACGAACATGTATCTAAAGTAATGGCAGAAACACTAGAGGATGACCTCCAATCAGTAGTGGAATGGAGACAAAAATGGATGGTAACGTTCAATGCCACCAAGACAAAACTGGTTTCATTCAATAATTACAAGAAACCTTCTCTACCACCTATAGCAATGGCCAACAACTCTTTATCTGAGAGTACGTCTCTCAAGCTCCTTGGCCTAACGTTCACAGGAAACATGAGTTGGAACAATTACATCGAGGGCATTGCCAGGGCCGCTGCAAGGAAGGTGGGCTCTCTCTACCGTGCTAGAAAACTTCTAACACCCGAAAGTATCCTGTACCTCTATAAGGCCACTATTCGCCCATGTATGGAGTATTGCTGTCATATTTGGGCCGGTGCATTGGCTACTAGTCTCTCGCTCCTTGACAGGGTTCAAAAGAGAGTCGCAAATCTGATAGGCCCTAAACTGGCATCTAAACTTCAGCCTCTGTCCCATCGTCGAAACGTTGCATCCCTCTGCCTGTTCTACAAGTATTATAATGGTGAATGCTCTGAAGAACTGCAAGCACTTGTGCCCCCACGACGTGAACACCCTCGACAGACCCGACAAGCTGCAAAATCCCACCCCCACACTGTAGAGATCCCTAGATGTAAAAGATCTTTCTACTCCAGTAGTTTCTTCCCCAGAACTGCTAGACTTTGGAATTCCATTCCAGGTCACTGCTTCCCCAACTGTACTGACATGCATAAGTTCAAGTGCAACGTGAACCAACATCTCGCTGCTCTAATCCCTACATAGTACCCCAGTAGATGTTTCCCCTGATAGTAGCCCCCTACACCAAAGTGGCAATATGCCTTGTTTGGGGTGAAAATGTAATAAAAAGTTCATATTCCCTGTAAACGTTAGGCCAAGGAGTTTAGAGGAAGTACTTTCAAGTAATATGTTCTTGGCAGTTGCTATTGGTGGTAGAGAACGTTTATTGTAAATATTGATGACAAGCTTAGTCTTAGCAGCATTGAATGTGACCAACCATTTTTGTCCCCATTCCACTACAGATTGGAGGTCATCCTCTAATGTTTCTGCCATTTTCTTCGATATGTGTCCATTTGTTTTCCTCTCGTGCCTGTTATAGAGAGTGGTGTCATGAGCAAATATACCTATCTCAGAAACAATTTTATCATGAAGGCCGTTTATGAATATCAAGAATAGTAATGGTCCAAGGATAGACCCTTGAGGTACTCCCGCATTTATATCATATTGTTTAGATGTATGACCGTCGAGGACAACTTGGATTTTTCTCTTACTTAAGAAGGATTTAATTACATTATGTATTCTACCAGTGATACCATTTGATCTAATTTTCCTTAGAAGACCATCGTGCCCTACCCTGTCAAAAACCTTAGATATATCGAGAGCTACCGCTCTACCCTCCCTTGTTTTGTCCAGTGAACGGTATATACGTTCAGAGATTACAGTTAGGATATCTGCTGTGAGATGGGCTTGCCTAAATCCATATTTATTGTCGGTCAGGAGTTTAGCAGCTCTAAGGTGATGGACAGGAGCTTGATTAACTAAGGACTCAAATATTTTGGTGAAAAGTGAGAGAAGGCTAATGGGGGCGATAATATAATGGGTCAGTTCTTTCGCCAGAATTCATGAAAACTGGTACCATAGAAGCGGTTTTCCAGCAGTCAGGAAAGCAAGATTCGTTAAAGCATTTATTTATCCACGGATGACATTTCAAACTTCAAATGGACCACAAGCCACAGATCTCTATATTTGGCTCGAAGAAAGGTTTTCCACACATATTGCAAACAGGCTTCAAAGATGGGGAACAATCCTACTGAATTACGACTTTGATAAAGTCAAAGAAGTTAAGACACACAGACGGGCTATCTCGGTTAATACCAAGGAATTGTGAACCACTTGAAGACTTGTTGATCACATCACTACGATCAGAAAGAGACTATAGTTTGATTCTATGCAAACACTGTGAAAGAACTTCCCGTTACTCTGGATGATATAAGGAAAGAAGCCACAAGCGACGATTTTATAAGAGAAATCAAGAAAAAGCTGTAGACTGATGAACAAGCAGCAGAGGTTTTCTTAACATGCGACCAGGTATTATTGGGAGAGAGGAGTTGTTCTAGCGACTCTCCAAAATCTTAAAGGATTTTCACACAATCCTGGCGCTTCTAGAATGAAAAGTTTAATGCATTCATTTGTGTACTGGAAAAACATGGACAAGGATATTGAAGATAAGATGAAAACATGCTAAAGCGCAACTTATTCAATTTAGTCCATGGCCCAAAGCTGACTGCCCAAAGTCACGGATACACGTGGACTATGCGGGACCACTTAATGGACAGTACTATCTCATAGTAGTGGACAGCTTCTCTAAGATGCCTGAAGTCTTTAGGTGCAAAAGTCCAACTACTGACTTCATTATCAAATCTCTCCATGGGCTATTCGCACAGTTCGGAGTGGTCGACTGTTTAGTGTCAGATAACGCGATTGTTTACATCTGGGAACTTTAAAGAGTTCATAGAGGACTTCTAAGTGAATCGCATCACATCATCACTTATCAACCCAGGCCGAAAGATTTATGAACATTTGAAGAGGGCTTTGAAGAAGGCAAAGGAAACTCCATCAAAAAAAGGATGTAACAGGTTTTTTTTCAGATGTACTGCATAACCCTAACGAGAATATAACATCCTAGATGTCTCTGGCGGCTAGTATTTGGCAAATTATTGCCAAAACAGGTAAAACCTGCAAAGACAACTGTCCCCAAGAAGAATATTCTTCCAGATTCACAAAGATAATAATATTTTTCTGGGAGCAGGAAACAATGAAGAACAGGATCAGTCATATGGTCTACATGGTGGAAGGATCACATTCCACGCTTAAGGTACACTTGAACCAGATATGCAAATGCACTTTGAACGAGTTAAGTGAAACTCTGCTATAAGAGATGTTGGATCTACTGTATGACCTGGAACCCATTCAAACTAGTACCGAAAAACGTCGGTCTTGCAGAAAAAGGAAAAAGACGGACCGTTTGGAGGTCAACCCTAGAAAGAAAAAGTATATTTCAGGGAAATAAATCTTCGGAGGAGACGAGGGTATTCTGGGGTAGTCAACACTCCTCTATCTATCATAGTATGGATTCTGTTGAGCAGAGGGCGCACGTGTAGTTTAACTGCTCGCAGTGAACACCAGGACTCTTTCACCTTAATATTGTGATCCTCTAAACAGGACCACAACAATAAGTATTAAAGTTTTTAAGGAAAGAACTAATATCAGGAATTTTTATTATTTTTATTTGAGCTATTAATCTTATCTTGAGTGTTATCTTTGCAACGTTTTGACATAATTTCCAACTCATCTTGTAGAAATTTAGAATCTTTGTGTTGCATTCAGGAGGTTAAATCAGTGCAAAAGTAACTCGGTATGAGGCAATAGTTCGAATAATCAAAAAGAAATTAGCAAACCTCATCTAAAACATTTAGAAACATTATATAAATATATTGATGTTGTGTATATATATATATATATATATATATATATATATTCTCTATTGTGTTTATGCAGATATGTTCTTTTTTATTTGTATCTCTCTCTATACATCTACGTTACTTTTTCTCACCCATTCTTTCTCTCTCTCTCTCTCTCTCTCTCTCTCTCTCTATATATATATATATATATATATATATATATATATATATATATATATAGAGAGAGAGAGAGAGAGAGAGAGAGAGAGAGAGACAGACAGAGACAGACAGAGAGAGAGAGAGAGAGAGAGAGAGGGACAAACATACAGACAAATGTACATTTAGCCAATCATGCTTTTCCAGAAACAGGTATTATTTTTATGCCCCCTTCGGTAATCTTTGAAAATGATAGCATGTATCAATGATAACCGATGGCAATTGACTGTATGTGGTGGAAAAACAATCTTGAAAAGGACCAGAACAAAAAAAAAGAGCAAAACGATAAATTTGTAAGAAGACAGAAAAACACCATAAATATAAGAAAAAAAAAAAGGAAATATTAAAGAAGAGTTCTTAAAAAGAGGCAGGAAGAAAGGGCAGGGACCAAGGGAGATAATCCATGATAAGCAAGTATCTTCTCTTAAAGTGAGTTTCAGCTTAAAAAAAAAATGTACAAAGAAATATAACTGCCAATCACTGTTATTATTATGGCATTTATCTTTCATGCACACACACACAAACATAAAGAATTAGAGCTATTTACGATATTATGTTATTGTTCCTGATAGGAAAAAAGATAAATGTTCAAGTCGAAAGTCTTGCTTATTGAGAAATGAATCTGAAAAAAAAAATATTTGAACATGAACATACGATCAAAGATGAAAAGAAACAAAAAAGCGGTGAAAATTCATGACTAGAGTCTTGGGAAATGGTAAACATAAACTCACATTGTATGCAGATCACAAAGGAAGGAAATCTCTTGCAAATAGTGGAGATTTACATGCAGAACTAGAAGTGGACATGTCTGTTTTGTCGCAATGTCTCCAGAGGTTTTGTCCTGAATTTTTGTAAATTTAAACCATGAAAAGAAATGAATAATAAAGGAATGTAGGCGTAGTATATATTATGCAATGGCTGCCTGGATTTAAGCTCTCTTCTCCATTTATTTCCTTTCCCACCTCTCTCTCTCCCTCATATATATATATATATATATATATATATATATATAACACAATACTACAAAGCTGCTTTTCAGCTAACTACAACATGGGTGTTTTCAGGCCTAATGCCATCAAATTCCTCTTTTACTTCTCAAATGTTGAGTTATTAATGAAGCGAAGAAGATTAATTTGCTTCTTGCTAACTGATCAGTTAACTGTGTTATATTATACCTTTCCTGTAGTTTGTTCGTTTTACCGTATTCCAAGACAAGAATTCAGCTGTGGTGGAGTGTGCAATTAAAGCAACAAGTGAACTAATTCGAAATCTTATTTTGAAAAATAAACTCCTCAACAAATTATGTATCACAGAAATATTAAAGCCACACACATATCAAGGCTCGGAGGCCACTCGAGGACGAGGGTTAATGAGTGTACAGTGGTCAAAGAGAACATGTCGTAATCGTTGTTAGTAGTGGAAATTTGGTAAATGTGATTACTTTAGGGGATGGCTCATCAAGAATTTGTTTATGTTGGACTTGAAGTAAATCATATTATAGTTCTTTCTGAGTTTTTGAGGTGAGGATTGATTATTTGTATTATTTGGGCTACTGTTCTCATCTTGAGGGTGATTTTCACAACGTTTTGGTCGATGTAACCTCTGACCTTCTTCAGAGAATGTTTCTGTCAAACTCGGGAATTTGAACGGAATTTCGAGCAGAACCCTTTATTTACTTCACAGGGGTAGCATGCTCTTGTTCCATCAGCCATGACTGGATAGAGGTCCTAAGTAATTCGTAGTTGTATTTTTTGATCGCCCACACTGAGGATAGAATGCAAGGACCCGTGGCGCAGTGATAAGAGTACTTAGAAAAATCAATTGAAAAAAGTGATATTCTCCTGAATAATTCATTCCCGAGTCCGACAAGATACACCTGAAGAAGGTCGGAGGTTACATCGACCGAAACGTTGTGAAAATCTCACTCAAGATAAGAATAGTAATCTGATGAATCGAAATAATACATATTGTAGTCAGTAGGAAATTAGAAAATCGGAACAAAGTTCCACAGGCGAAAGAAAGAAACTTTGTTCATGGAATCTACGTTTAGGTTTAGGCACAAATAAAGAGTGGGGGAAATTATTGATAGTGGTTTCAGATAGATGAATGTTTACCGTGAAAGTCAGACCAGAGGAGACCATAGATTGGAGCTCAGACGAGCACTTGCCATGAAAATAACGATACAGCAGACAGTTCGAAATTTTATTCTAAAAAAGAAAGAATTACTGAACTAGGTAAGTATTACCTAAGAAAAAAAAAACAATAAATGCGTTGCGAGTTTTTACCTTAAATTCTGCAACTGTAAAAGGGCAAATAGCTTTAATGAATCAAACGCATTCGTTTTATTAAAATTATTCTAAGCATATATATATATATATATATATATATATATATATATATATATATATATATTCGGATTTTTCCCATTCTGTATTTTATCATCTTTCCCATTGGATTTTTAAGATATCCTTTTTCTCCCTTTTTTCCGTCCTTACTTTCTCAATCCCCTTGAATACCTTCAAACTGTCTCAAACTGTTAAATGACTTTTTTTTATGAAAATATGATGAACTTCCTGCGATTCATTAACCTGCAGAATTTATTGTATATTTTGCAAACATCTTCCCTTTGATGAGAAGAATTGGACTCTTCGAAATTCCATGGAATAAGGTCTTTCTTGTTTTATTTGTATTCCTTGTCAAATAATTACATTTTTGTATACTTTTCGTATAGGTTTTTATAAGTTTTTTTTTTTTTTAATTTGAATAAATTTTCAATATCAAGATTTTTTATTTTTGAAAGAGAGAGAGAGAGAGAGAGAGACAGACAGACAGACAGACAGACAGACAGACAGACAGAGACAGGCAGACAGATTAAATAAAATACTGAAATGCCGTAGGGTTACAGATTATATAACACAGTAAACCTAAAGTCCAAATAAATATTAGTATCAATATTTATAAGACAATCCAAAGCAGTTAAAAATTAGTTAAAAATTAAAGATAGAGTAATAATATAAATTAGAATTCTGAATTAAATTATGTAGAATTACAGCAAAATTTATTGTTTGACAAAGTAGTACAAATAATTTTTAAAGTTTTTTCCTTAATCCATGGATTTTCAATGAATGGCTTATCTCATCAGAGGAAAATTTATTAGCAAATAATATATGGGTAATTATAAATTACATTATCATTTCAAATATAATTTTCAATTTATTTGCTAATAAGTAAAATTTATTTTTAAATTTAAAATTGTCTATTTTAGGCTATAACTTTACATCGGTAAGTTTTCAAGTGTAAAGTATTCAAAAAGCATGGTATTGGGGTTGGATGGTTTGAAATGGAATATCCTATAACATAAAATTAACACCTTTATTCAGTCATGACTGGCAGAATGCGATCTGTTATGTTTTCACCAATGAGCAATCGACAAAATGGTTTTTATATGAGTTTTTGCATAGCATTTATGTTTAGTCATTTAATCTTTTTCTACTTCTCAGCGACAAGTTTAAATATCCTAACTTAAGAAATAAGTGACACACAGACGGACAGACATCGATAACATTCGCCGGATTATCAATCCTCTAGTGCTCGACTGAACTCCAATCTATGCTCCTCCCCTTAGCAAACTTTCACTAAAACACTCAACAACAACAACCATTGCATACGATTTCCCCTACTCTTCATCTCTGCTTAAATCTAAATGCAAATTCTATGAACAAAGTTCAGAACTATCCGCCTTTGGTACACTGTTCTGCTGGTCTGCTTTCTAGTCGAATACACTATAGTAGTCTTCAAATCCAATGTAAACAAGTTCTCGTTGAACCGTCCTCATAAATAATCAACTTCTACACAGTGTACACCATTAATGATGACTATACTACCACTTTACATTCATTAACTTTTATCCTTAAATGGCCTTCGGGCCTTGATAAGTGATGACTCCCAAGTGAAAAAAAAATCCTCTACCTCATTAGTGTGACCTGTTCCCATGCTTTGAGCAGAGAGACTTAACTGAAACTATTTTTCTCGTTCAAAAACGTCACATCACGGCATCGTTCGAAAACGTCACACCACGGCATCGTTCAAAAACGTCACATCACAGCATCGTTCGAAAAGGTCACATCTCGGCATTGTTCGAAAAGGTCACATCTCGGCATTGTTCGAAAAGGTCACATCTCGGTATCGTTCAAAAAGGTCACATCTCGGCATCATTCGAAAACATCACACCACGGCATCGTTCGAAAACGTCACATCTCGGCATCGTTCGAAAACGTCACATCACGGCATTGTTTGACTCCTGTTTTGTCTGTGTTCTTGCTCCTGTTTCAACTTCATGTCAATCATCTATGGTTACAATTATGTTTGCAGATTATAGTCATCGTGAATGTACTAAACGTGACCCATGTCAAAATCCACACAAGCTAACGTAATCGCTACTTACTGGCATAAGGTCCCCAATCTATCTCCATATATGACTAGGGGTCAGTTTGAAATTCCCAAGTCCGAAAATTTCTGAAGAAAAACGGAGGTTACATCAGCCAAAACGTTGTCAATGTAACAAAATGATAATATTAGTCCAAAGAACTCAAATTATCAGTCCTTATCTCAAAATTCTATGTTAATCATTTTTCACAGCCTGTTTATTTGTTGTTTAATATCCAAAGGCATTTTGTGCCACAATTTGTCACTGTAAATGTAACTTCTCCCCAGTGGCCATTACGACACTTCGAAGAAAAATTATTTCGCGCGATGTAATTAATCATGGTGGAAACTTGTCAGTTTTTGCACTTTATTATTTTTAATGGAACCAGCGCATTCGGGTGCATGTTTATTTGTCGTGAACGATCTAGAACAGCAAACATGTCAATTATGAAAATTTATTGTTCATAAATTACAAATATTTTTTCTCGTTCTCTTTTTTATTGCTATTTGTACTCAGTAGTTCTCACACGGGTCATAATCAGATACTATTTACCGACAACAATCGGTGGTGTTCCCTGGAGTCTGGATGAAAACAAATCTCCTCAGATTTCCAGTATTCTCCACTTTTTTCGATAACCTTTGCAAATAAATTTACATCATCACAACAGCCGCTTGTCATTGACTACTTGTTGGCAATGACCATTAGTCTTTACTGAAATTTAGATGGCAATAAGCCCCCCCCTCCCAGATACTAATCCTCCTTGACCATATCCAGTGGAGGTTTGGTTAGTGCTTTCTCTCCTTAAGACTTTAGTTATTTTCAGTATGATTGTTGTATAGTCTCAGACCTCCTTTTAATTTTGATTTCTCCTCGTCTTTGTCCTACAATTATTGATATTATATTGATTTTTTATTTATTATTATTATTATTATTATTATTATTATTATTATTATTATTATTATTTTAGATTTTATTGCAAATTCGTTTTTTTAGAATGCTCGTATGTGCAGTCTTTAAAAAAATTTCTAAATTGTAAATATATTAGTTCATGGTAGATTAGAAATTAATCTGCGGGACGTATGGTTATAGGGAACTTATATAAGCTGTCCCTTTTCATTGTATGTTCGTTGGGCTCATTTTTTACTCTTTTTTCCTTTTCACTTCTTTCTTCTTTTTGGAAGAGGAAGTCATTAATAAAGTCAGTTGCTGTATAAAGGGCGTTGGATTTTGACATCAAGGTGCAATTTGAATGAATGCCAAAAAGTGAATAGCTTGAATAGCCACCCTTTTATTGATAAAATCTCATTGTTGAGTTAACACTTGCTAACTGTTGATCCATTCATAACATTCATATTTTTATCCATTTTTTTCATTCGACAATTTAACTGCATTTATATTTATTATTAGCAATGTTCTTGGCACTTTACTGTCGTCAAAATACATTATCTGAAACCTGGAACAATGCCACAGATTTCATATTTTTAGATTAATCTCTGAATCGAATAGATGATAGTCTCA
The DNA here is from genome assembly GCF_053919585.1 of Euprymna scolopes. Lineage (NCBI taxonomy): Eukaryota > Metazoa > Mollusca > Cephalopoda > Sepiida > Sepiolidae > Euprymna > Euprymna scolopes. The sequence continues at coordinate 152,743,817 of NC_136495.1, read as the reverse complement.
ACTTTGAAATGTGTATGATATCTGAGCGTTGATGCATGGTAGAAATGTAAATCTTTTATATGGAACATTCAATTTCTTTGTAGTTTTTTTGTCTGTAGACAAATGTCATATCCAGTGGTTTCCTTGACATCACTTGTAACGGTTGATAGGGCCAAGTGTTGAATGCACTTGATTTGAAGTGCTCCCATAACCATTGTCCCAATCATTCCCTATTATTCCCATTAGGGGCAAACGCGATTCTTGTAGGTTTGTTTCGGACCGATTCTCTTTGGAGACATCCATATAGTGCTATCCCGTTATTCAAGGTTGACATGTCAGCCTTCGATATTTGGTATAGGAGGTTGCGAAAGATTAACTCTTTCAGTGCAAACTCAGAAAAATAAATTTTTGACGTGTTCTCTTGTATTGTTCTCATAAAAGTGGCCATGTGTGTGATCGTCTAGTTCTTCTGTCTATTTGTTGTATATTCATATTTAATTGTTTGTATGCAGTTGTGTGTGTGTGGTACATGTATTTTAGACATACCTTCTACATGCGTCATTGATCTTCCACCTAGAATTCATCTTGTTCTTGGAGGGGAGACTGGACTTGTTTTGGACAAATATTCATTCACTCCAAGATGATGAATTGGTTTTATATAGATTTTATTCACCTTCCAGATCGATTGCAGAAGAATGGAAAGTGAATTCTTTGCTTGCGTGGTCAAGGTCTTATTTTCACACACGTCAGCTCGTCCCCCACCTCCAGTGAAGGGGAGGGGATGACCCGTTAAGCCGTCTACTCTTGTCTACATCCCAAATCCAACTCACTGACTCCAGCTAACCTGATCACGTGACTCACACGCACATCCGATTAGCTGACATTTTTCTTTCCTATCTTCGATCTTCTTCCTAACACTCTGATACATAAACCATTGTCTGGTTTCTCCAAGGCCAACTTTAATACGTGTAAAAATTATTCTCTTAATGTGTAGTAGATCGTCTGTGATTCCAGTTATCCTATGGGTAGTTGGTATTAGCATGTCGCTAGTGCATCCCAATACTTCCAGTATTTTGGGGCCACTCGACCATGTTTGAGCACCAGTATCTGCACAGGGCTGGATATGGTGTATTCGACGGCAAGGCCCCTTATCTAAGGCGCACCTGAATTTGGTATGGAACCACGGTATCAAAAATACTTTAACCCCTGCTCCATGCAAGATGTGGTATTGCTGCTAATTTCTATTTTCGCTCACAAAACGCTGGTTTTCCTCCTCCTCTGTTGCTAAGTATTTTTGACTGGTGTTGTGTTGAACCACTCGTTGACTCCATTGTCGACCTCTATACTTTTCGGCACACTTTTCATAAGTGTCCAGTAATTCCACAATTATGGCATCTGAGTTCCCTCGCCGGGCAGGTTTTCAGTCATTTTAGCCCGTTCGGGTATGATGTCCTCCCACACACTTCACAGTTTATTTCGAGGAGTTCTGGGTACCTCCCCCTTCCGAGACGGTTTCTTCTTGGGCCTCATTGAACCAAACATTAAACGCTTATTTAGGCTGTTTTACAAGTTGGGAGTCAACATATCCGTTGTCTTTGTGAAATTTTTGTTCCGCTGTTGTCAAAATATTGGCTTCGGCCAACAGCTTGTACTAGTATTCTGTATTTACAAGTCCAGCAACAAGTTGGCCAGCCACCATGTCCTCCACATACTTTATAGCTTGTTGACAGCTCTCGTTAGGATACTGGATAGTAAAATTGCAAAGTCTCGCTTGGGATCAAAACTTTGCTAAAAACTGTGCAGGACTCCCCCCCTTCTTGCTGTATTGTAGAATCTATGTCCATACATCTCTTGATGTAGACCTTTCACTGCAACGAATCGTATATGCTATAGGAGCTGTTCTTCTGTGGCCCTACTAGTTTGAATGAAAGTCTGTTTACCTCATTCAAGCAAGCCACTCTTAACATATTTCCACTGGGTCGGTTAAGCTGCACATTTGTTTGTACTGGATCCATGTGTCAATGAATAATGTCCAGTTCCTATCAGTGTAACCATGCTCGATCACAGGTCTGTCCGGTTTTTAATGTGGGGTTGGTTTGACACATTTTCCCTGCCAGCATGCAGTTTATTTTTTTCTTTCTGATGAACTAGTTGCAAGTAATGTTTGTCATCGCATTGTCACTAAAAATTGAACGATCAACCTTCAGGTGAATATAACTTTTACGATTGCTTTTTCCAAGTACTCTAATCATTGTTCCATGGGTCCTTGCAAAAGTTCATTTCTCAGTTGTGGGCGATCGAAAAATACAATGACCTAGGACCTCTAGGAACAAGAGCATGCTACCCGCATGAAGTAAATAAAGGGGTCCGTTCCAAATTCCGTTAAAATTCCCGAGTTCGACAGAAATATTTCCAAGTTTGACAAGATACACCTGAAGAAAAATCGGAGGTTGCATCGATGAAAACGTTGTGAAAATCACACTCCAGATGAGAACAGTAGCAAAAATGAATACAAATAATACGAATAATTAATTCTCATCTCAAAAATTCAGAAACCTGAACCTATAAGGTTTAAAATGTTGACTTGTTTTTGTGGAATAGACATTTCTTTACCATTTGGCATTATTATTCTCTTAAGACTACCAATTGCAGAATATTCTGACAATGGATTTTAGAGTTAACTATAGTTACTGGGACATTCTAGAATATAATATTCATAAATATTCTGACAATACACATTGTTTCATGTTAAAATCGAATTGTATGAATACTTTTTTTCTACAAGTAAAATAAATATATTAATGTCTGTAATTTTAAGAATTAATTAAATTTATTATTTTCTATTAGTATTTGTCTTTATGAATAAAATATATCTAAATTTGTCTTTGTTTAAGTTTTACATGCATAGAAATAAAATTTTTCAAGTGTATAAATATTTGTTCCCCCTCCCACTATATGCCCAAAGAAGAATATGTGTGAATAGCACATGAATGACAGAAAATAGAGGAAGAAAGAAGAAGAAAATTGACTTATGGTAGGCATTTATTTACAAGAAGGCAACATATTACATTTATCAGCCTTAGTCCGCTATTACTTGAGTCTGTTTGTGTCACAACTATCATGGACAAAAGTAATATATATATATATATATATATATATATATATCGCGTCTGCCACTATCTACCTTGCCCCATTCTAGTGTCTCTACGTGGAAATAACAGGGATAAAAGGGAGGGGGTAACTCCATATGAAACAGAAAAGAAGTCATCCCCTCATAGTTCTAACCTTTTTAACATTAACAAAGACTAATCGTAGAATAGTTAAAACTAATTCCTATAATATGTTTTTTTTTGTAAAACTAAAACGATCATCAAATGAAAAAAAGATAGTAAGAAAGTCTATGAGCAGATTACCTTCAGGCAAAGATAATTAATGCTTTTTATTTCAGGATACTCTCTGTTACCGACCGTGATTCCCAAAGGGACTGAAGTAGTCCTACAGAAAACATAAGAAATTAATATGTCCTGGAAGGTGATTGGTCGTTCTGGGACTAAATCACCTCATACAGACTGCTAATGAAGAAATAAATATTAATGTTTATGAGAGTTGTATATCCGTGCACCAAATAATTTACCGTCGTAGTGCACCCAGCATCATTTACAACAAGATGAAAGCATAAATTATCAATACTTATCTTAAAATGTTACGTAAATCATTTTCCCGCCTGATTATTTGTTGTTCAAAATCCAAAGCCATTTTGTACCACAATTTGTCACTGTGAATGTAACTTCTCGCCAATGGCCATTACGACAGTTCGAAAGAGAATCATTTTGCACAGTGTAATTAATCATGGTGGAAACTTGTCAGTTTTTGCACTTGGTTATTTTAACGGACAATGTTTGTTTGTTTTGTTCTTGTTTTTGTTTTTTTCTTAAGTTACTGCGTTAGATAGTGAAGGTAAAGTGGCGACCTAAAAGAAGAAATAGGGGCTAAAAGTGGAAGTTGGAGATCACGTGACTTCCTCCCAAGAGAGTTTTTCTTTCTTTTTTTTCTTTTTCTTTTTTGGCCTACTGATTACGAACCCAAACAAACGCAAGACGTCGTTATCACGCCCAGCTTCAAAAGGTGGGATACAAGTATCTGAAAATCGACCTATCTTTTATATGTTATGGACATCCTTTCAATTATATTTCTTTTTCGAGTACACACATACATTTCAGTTTTCTATCTTTGTTCTGTTTAAATAAAACCTTTAAACAGCCGACTGTAACAAGGCGAGCATTAACGCTGGTTTATTCTAAAATATGCACGAGTGTATGATATTATACACCCTCAACAGTAAACAGTCTCCTACAACTGTTCATTTTTTAAGACAGTTTTATGTTCCCATATAAAAAGTACTTTTTTTTAAAATATATTTTGTTTTTAATTCTTAGCTAGATATACTTTGTTTTCTAATAATAAGTGTAATACCTTCTTTTTTGTTATTATATTTTCACCCCAAACAAGGCACATTGCCACTTTGTTGTAGGGGGCTACTATCAGGGACATAAGCATCAGGGGTACAATGTAGGACGTTGGGCAGCAAGATGTCGGTTCACATTGCACTTGAACTTCTGCATGTCAGTACAGTCGGGGAAGTAGGGACCCGGAAGGGAATTCCAAAGTCTAGCTGTTCTGGGAAGAAACTACTGGAGTAGAAGGCTCTCTTGCATCTAGGGATCTCTACTGTGAAGGGGTGGGATTTAGCTGCTTGTTGGGTTTGTCGGGGATATTTACGGCGAGGGGGCTCAAGTGCTTGCACTTTGTCAGAGCATTCACCATTAAAGTACTTGTAGAACAGGCAGAGGGATGCAACATTTCATCGATGTGACAGAGGCTGAAGTTTAGCTGACAGTTCAGGACCTATCAAATTGGCGATTCTCTTTTGAACCTTGTCTAGGAGCGAGAGACTAGTGGCAATGACAACAATACTCCATACAGGGGCGAATGGTGGCTTATAGAGGTATAGGATACTTTTAGGCGTTAATAGCTTTCTAGCACGGTAGAGAGAACCTACCTTCTTCACATCGGTCCTGGCAATGTTCTCAATGTAATTGTTCCAACTCATGTTTCCTGTGAATGTTAGGCCGAGGAGTTTCAAAGATGTACTTTCAGATAAAGAGTCTTTGGCCATAGCTATTGGCGGTAAGGAGGGTTTCTTGTAATTATTGAAGGAAACAAGTTTAGTCTTGGCAGCATTGAAAGTGACCATCCTTTTTTGTCCCCATTCATCTACATATCGGATATCTTCCTCTAGTGTTTCTGCCATTTCTTTAGATATATGTTCATTTGTTTTCCTGTCGTGTCTGTTATAGAGCGTGGTGTTGTCAGCATATATACCCATCTCACAGACAATTTTGTCAGGGAGGTCATTTATGAATATTAGGAATAATAAAGGTCCAAGGATAGACCCCTGTGGTACTCCCGCATTTATATCATATTGTTTAGATGTATGACCATCAAGGACAACCTGGATTTTTCTCTTATCTAAGAAGGATTTAATTATGGTAAGTATTCTTCCAGTGATGCCGTATGATATGATTTTCTTGAGAAGACCCTCATGCTATACCCTGTTAAAAGCCTTAGATATATCTAGAGCTACCGCTTTACCCTACCCCGCTTTGTCCAGTGACTGGTATATACGTTCTGAGATTACAGTTAGGATGTCTGCTGTGGAACGGGCTTGCCTAAATCCATATTGTTGGTCAGTCAGAAGTTTAACATCTGTAAGGTGATGGACTAGAGCTTAGTTAATTATTGTCTCAAATATTTTGGCGACAAGTGGGAGGAGGCGAATGGGGTGATAATTTACTGGGTCAGTTCTTTCGCCAGAATTCTTGAAAACTGGCACTACAGAAGCAGTTTTCCAGCAGGCAGGAAAGCAAGATTCGTTAAGGCATTTGTTGTAAAGTTTGGAGAGAACTGGAGCTACTTCAGCAGCGCACTCTTTTAATACTTCGGCGGAGCACTTTTTAAATAGCACAGCCGGGATGAGATCAGGTCCACATGCTTTTGCAGTGTCATGCTATCTTATGATAGCATGCACCTGAGCAGGGGTGATTTTCAGATCGTCTAATGTGGCATCTGTCTGCAAAGGAAAGTCAGGGAGAGGGTGGTTAGCAGAGTCCAGTGTGGAGTTTGAGGCAAACCGTCTGGCAAACATGTTAGCCTTCTCAGTTGCAGAGCAAACAACCTCATGGTTGTTGGATAGTGGGGGAATAGTTGATTGCCCATTATTTACTACACTGTTGTAGATTTTTCAGAAGTCTCGGGTTCCTAATTTCTGTGTTTCTATGCGTTTTTGGGTGGTTTCAGTAAATTCTCTCTTAGCTGTCGCAATTTCTTTCTTACAGTTATTTCTGGCTTCTATGTACTTCTGTCTGTTTGAACTAGATATGTCAGTTAAATTTGCGGTACGCATGCTGCCTTTGTGCTATGGCAGCTGCACAAGTTGAAGTGAACGATTGAGGAGAGTGGGGTTTGCTATAGAATTTGTGTGTGGAAACATGTGCTTCAATTGCAGTTTTGAACCATTCAGTGGTCTCATCTGCACAATGTTCAGCAGGAAGTGAAAATATATTTTGCCATGGAGCGTCCCTGATGAGGTCTCTGATGGCTTCCCAGTCAGCCTTTTTATAATATCTCGGTTTGAACAGTGGCTTTTCAGTTTTGGCTTTAAAGTTTATGGCGATTTCAACCATTACCACTGCATGATCGGCTTTCCCAAGAGGGCTGTAGGCATTCGTTACACAGTCATCGGGAATTGTGGTCAGAAACAGATCTAGAAGTGATGCATGTTGTTCTTGCTGGTTTGGGAAACGGGTTGGAAACGTAACCATCTGTGATAGGGAATGAGATATAGAGAAGTTACGTGTTGTGGTACCAGCTGCGTCTGTGTGAGTAGAAAATCCAAGCCAGTTGCTGTGGTGGACATTGAAGTCACCAAACACATGAACTTGTGCGCTAGTGTCGAGGGAAAGTGCTGTATCTATGTATGCTGTCAGAGACTTTGTTTATTAGGGTACAGTCCTGGGTTGAGGGAGAGCGGTAGAGAAAATAAAATAGCTAATGTTGTGTTGCATGTTAAGTCTAAAGCACATAAAGGCTTGATCGTCCGATTCTAGTTTTGTTTCTCTAGTCAAGGGGAGGATGTTTCGAATGTAGACTCCAAGCCCATGCATATGTCTGTCAGAGCCCTTACGGCAGAGTGGGAAATATCCGAGCATGTTAAAGTAGTTAGAGGGGATGGAGGAGTGTAGGTTAGTCTCGCTTAGTGCTTAGATATCCGGGGTGGTTGTTAGGAGAAATACTTCAACATCATTTAAATTAGTTCTAAGCCCATGGATGGTTGTAAATACACGCCTCAAGGGAGAAGGCAGGTTGTTTTTGTTTGAGTTTTGGTCTGGTTTTAGCGTAATTTTTTAATGTACTGTCATTTTTACTTTTAAGAGTTTCAGTTTAGGTAAGAGGTGCTGAGCGAGTGGTTATGCAGAACACCAGACATGCAACACAGGTAGATCATCAGCTGTCCCTCCATCTACTAGGGTTGTGGCCTCAGGATAGTCCACTGGGGACGAGTGCAAGGTCTCTTTCCATGCGCGACATGGCACTACAAATATCCCGATATTATACAACTGTTGATGGAGCAGCCGCTCTAAGCACTACCAAAGAGTTAGGGCCACTGTACTACCAGTCTGAACAGCAGCCAGAAACTGTCTATCCGGTACCCTCAACCCATCAGATGATGGTCAACCCAATCTGCTTGCACTGGCATTACGGTATTCAAGCACTCCCAAGTGCCCAGTTTAAGGGTTATATGTGTCGGGAGTGGGCAAAAATGGCGTTCATTGCCCTAGTCAGGAAACAAGATCGACCACCCAGAGTTTCTGTCGACTCCCAGTGGTTCGACCTCTATGCCTGGCTAATAGACAAAGAAGGAGTATGGAAGCCAGGCGATAGACAGTGCCTATCTACTCCTTAAGCAGTTTAGGTTAGGAGACTGGTAATTTGTTTGAGTCACCAGCTCTATGAAGGTTGTCATCTAAGACTGGAGAGGCCTTCCTCCCATTAGGTTTAGCTTCAGTTTTCCTTCTCCTAGACGGATGACCTGGGAAGATCTACGGGTCCATCAGTACCGAGAGGGTGTGCCCCGCGCCTGGGTCCTAATCCAGGTATTTCTGCGACCCCGCGAGGGTGGTTAGTGTTATTGGGTTAGTTTATAAATGTTATATATCTACTGAGAGATTATACTCCTCAAAGTGATTACAGGACATTGCTATTTCATTGTTTGTTACTGGAGGAAGGGGTGAGTAAGAATTTATGCAGTGGAAGCAGCTATATTTGCAAACAGGTCTGTTGGAAGGAGTTAATATGGCTTAATGTTTTTTTCCTTTAAATTTATAATTGAGAAAATAAATAAATAAGTAAAAAATAAAAAGTAAAATAAAATGTTCTTCCTTTTATTTTCATGTTGGCTTCGGGATAGGATAATACGTTACAGAAAGGCTTGATATTACAAATTAACTAAAAATTGTTGTACAAGCTCTGGATATTTTAGATGGCAGAAGTGTTATGTGTATTCAATAGATACAAGTAACGTCATTTTTGATAAGTACAATACAGTACAGGTGGAAGTAAATTATACGCTATGGCGTCTACATTATGTATAATACAGTAAATAGTTATATGGGGAGATTTCCAATAGATGCGAATGTTTGGGACTTTTGGGTGTTAAGTAGGCTTCCATTTCTAATAAGGATATCTTCAGCTTTCGTTTATAAATCAGGAAATTGTATTTTGCGTTAAAACAGAGAGGTGATTCTTTTGTTAGAGATATTGAAAATTTCGTTCTGATGCAATTTCTTACATTTCAAAATGCTGCAGACGACAAGCTATGATGGAACATAAGCCTAATTATCTTCATGGGCAGATGATATTGCGTAATACATTATAATCATCATTTAGAGTTTCAAAATGGAAGCCATAGCATAAAAAAAAAATTAATGTCATCTCGACAAAAATCAAACACAGTCTTCATGATCATTCAACAATTTCCATTATCAGAAGTTTTATCTTTGTCCTTTTGTTTCTTTGGACAAGTGAACTCGGAAAATCGATTAACAGTGATTGTATTACAAAAGTGATGCATATATATATATATATATATATATATATATATATATAAACGCAAGTTTCATTTATTTGGAAATGATGGGGGCAAAAAACAATGTAAAGAGACGTATTGGTGAAAGATTAAGTGCAAAGTGTAGTAGGAAAACTGTTAAGTTTGGGGGCGGAAGCGTCATGGTATTTGGAATGTTTTCTAGGCAAGGTACAACGCTTCTTGTCCGGTTACAAACTCGTGTAAACTCGCAGATCTATAAAAACATTGTTCAAGATCATGTTGTGCCAATCATACAGAATTCAGGTTTCAATAGAGCTACCTTTATGCAAGATAATGCTCTATGTCACAAGGCAAAGTTGGTAATGAGTTACCTTAGCGAGCAAGATTTCGTAATTATGGATTGGCCACCGCGAAGTCCTTACTTAAATCCAACAGAAAATCTTTTGAAGACCTTAGGAGTAAAAGTTATGAAAGAAATCCCACTAACACGGAGGATTTATAGGTTTAAAGCTTCAAGAAGAATGGTCTAAAATTAATATCGAGGGTTGTCAAGAACTGATTCATTCTTGTAGTCGAAGATTTGCATCTGTCATTGAGAGGAAGCGCTCATTTACTAAATATTGATTGTACATGTATATTGGAATCAAGTCTCCCCTTGCTGTTATTTCAGATCATTTGAAACCATAGCAGCAAGTTTTAGTCTCCCCTCCATCAAGGCCAGAGGTTTTGGGAAATATCAGATATTTTGTAATTCACATGCAAAACTAGGAAAATAAATGACTGTGATTAACATATTTGTTAAGGTGCAGTATCTTTCCACCCACAATAATTCTTTAAAACTACCACTATTACAGGTTTACGGGGGTGCTGAAAACGAAACAATTAAAATCCCAGGAAACGAGTAATTTCAATGATATGAATCAATTATAGTTTTAAAAAGTAGGGGATCACTTTTTTTATGTTGATTTAATGTAGATATGGCATAAAATGGGTGCTAATTTTACGTTAAATTAATGTAGAAAAGTGATCCCCTACTTGTTTAAACAATAATATGCAATCTTAAGGGCAAATGTCACATAGCCCACTAAACAATTCAGGTCATTAGTTTTCCAACGAACCTTCATTTGTTAAATTCTAATCCATAGTCGCTGAGATTTGGAACTTATAAAATTGCAAAAAAAAGTGGTGTATATATATATATATATATATATATATATATATATATATATATATATATATATATATATATATATTCATACTGGTAGCCAAATTGAAGAATATTGAAATGTTCATATCTTTGGTTCTATGGGTCGAAACTACATGAAAATTTGCAGGCTTTTTGAAGATTATAATACTATTTTATGATAATTGGTAACAAAGAACACATTTTCAAGCCACTAAAATATGCCCAAATTTGCCTACATTTGTATATATATAGTGAGCACTATATTTTCATCATACAAAATACATGTCAAAATATTCCACAGTCAGGACTGAAATACGTTTGCAAAAGACATTCATTTTAACTAGTCAAAATTTGCAATCATATTTCTCACGACGTTTCACCGTATCATTCAAACAATCTGTGCGTCGTTTGATCCCATACGCCCACTTTTTTTTTGCACACTGTCTATCACTCTCGATGTTGTCATTCTTTCTTTCTCACTCTCTCAATGCGATAAACAATTTCTCGTCATAGTTGTTTCATTTAAATCTATTTGGCTCCTTTCTTCCCTCCTTATTTACGAAGATAGCGAGAAAAGATATGTTGTCTCATTTAATTCAGAGTGAGAAAGAGAGCGGGGGAAAAGAAGTAGAAATATACTAATTTGGGATTTTGCTCACTTATTTTCATATCCGGCAAGGGGAGAAAACTCTTAGCATCATTTTGACAACTCAAGGACTGTTGTTTTGTACTGGTGCTTCCAGATCACGATGTTTGACGATACTGCCATTCTGACCTAAAACGCACCAAACATTGATTTTTTTTTTACCATTGCAAAACTCAATCATGTTTTACAAACACAAAAACAATTTCACCTTCATATCATTTTTTAAGAATTAAAAACTTAACATATTTTTAAGTTCTTTTGGTATTATTCACTTATGTTATCGGGCTGAAACAATAATACTATTATTCAAAAAGCCATTCTTAACATGTGGAAGGGAGGATGTTTTGTAACTATTCAGCTAACAATTTAATAAAAAATATACTGTGAAACTTCAATTTAACTTGAAAATACAATTTAAAAAATAGCACAGTAACCTAAGTTCATAAGCACCGTTCTTCTCCTTGTTGACGACTGAACGTTGTCTGTTTTTATATTGTGTTTTACATAACATGGTTATTTTTAAATTCTTTTTTAAAAAACAAATTCAAATATTTTCTTTTATTAATTTTCATTTCAATTTTATTCAAAGAAAAAATATCTTTTTTCTATTTATTGTATTTATTTGCTTTCCCACCAAAGCAAATTAGGCACAAGGCCGTTTTTAATGTGGGGTACAAAACTAGATCCCCTAAAAGTAAGCAAAAAGGGGGAACTTTGGTTACCAAAAATAATAATTGTCCCAATATAGAGGGCTTCCCCTCGATTGACTGGTACAAATTATCTTAAGTGCAGCATCTGCAGAACAGATACTACACTTTGAGGTATTAAATTCATGTTAAAAATACAGTCAAAATCAACGATGAAAAAAAAACTTAGGCACATGGCCAACTCAAAAGGGGGGATTGTGGGGGTCGTTGGTCATCCTTGTCACTCCAGAACTAAACAAAATCAAAAGTTTCTCCTAGCTAGTATCTTCTTTCACCATAATACCGCATTTACCCTTTCATATTGGGGGACGTCCTACTTAACTCCCAGTTTTTAAAACATTTTTTTATTCACGTGTAAAAACAAAAAAACTACACTTTGATCCCAGCCCGAAGGCCAAGAACAACAGAAAAAGGCTAGCCTCTTTTCTATTTATTTAAAACGAAAATGCAACTGTCTTATATATGGCTCGTGGAATTGCATTCATCTGCAAAAGATCTAGCTAATTTGCATATTCTTTTAAACATTCATTTTAATTAAATCCTTATTAGTTTTTTTGGTTTTCTCATGGGATGGTCAGGTTTAATAAACTATTACCTGTAATCATATTCATGCAGATATTCTACATGATTTATACTTGCGTAAGATTTGCATAAATAGGTTATAGTAAACACAAACCTCTTTTATATATATTTATGTATGTGTACGTATATTTATTTTTAAAAAGTTTTGCCTACCAAACTGCTCGGTAGTTTTTGATCTACAGACATGAAACTTAATATATAGGGTATTCGAACCCATATAAAATTTTATATTTAGTTTTAGCCGGGGAAAATCGATGCAAAAGTGTGAAAATTTAATAAATTACTTTGCCAGATGAGGTTCGAACGACGGCATTACGGATATGTATGTGTAACGTAACAGCTATTGGTTCTTGTTTTGATTTTTAGCCTTGTAGCAAACATATCTTCATAGTTCAAGTTCAAACATTAACGTCAAAGGAAAAAGCAAATCGTAAGCTAAACGTTTTGGTTTCGATTCTCGGTGGTAGCCCACGAGTCATTTGTAAAAAACTTTTTAAATCATTACTATATATTGGGTCCAATATAATATAATAATAAATACGAAATCTGCATTAAAGCGTATTTTACGACGGGGCAATGTCGGGCGGCTTGCTAGTACTTCTATAAAAGTGAGAATGTGTGTGAGTGAGGACACTTCTCAACCTATATACTCAATAAATCTTTGATCTACAGATTTGAAATTTAGTATATAGGGGATGAAGACATGTAAAAAAAAAAAAAAAAATTTCAGTCGTTTTCATCCGGAAAAAAAAAAGACTGTCAAAATTGAAAGATCGGTACGTGAAAGTGGTCGGATTTTTATCTGTTTGCTAATTGTTTCACGACTGCGCATGCGGTAATCGTTCACTTTTTTTTTTTTTAAGAATAAGAAGGTTTGAAAACATCTTTTGGAGATCGTATTCAGTTATGCTAATGGTTATCGTACTTGGTTCATTGTTTAAGGTTTGGGTTTCTATCGAGTGTATTTTTTTACTGACAAGAAGTGAACTGTTTAGTAAAAAAATAATACTCGCATGCACGTCTCAGTTTTTTCTGTTTTTTTTTTGTTGTTTTTTTACTTCATTTTTGTTTTAAAGGGATTTAACGTTGCGTTTAATACCAAGCAAACCTTCTAGTAGATGTATGTGACCTGGCATGTAGACTTTGAACAGCTAATGACGCTGATTGGATTATATCAGATGTATATATGCTTTAAAACAAAAAACAGTGTTCCTTCGAAATCAAACTATTATTGACGCGAAGCTGTTTTTATTCTTGTTTGGAGTTTCTTGGGAAGATTGCGTAAGATTTAATAGCAAAAAAGAACTTATTTCATTTTTTAAATTACGTTCAGCGAAATTTAACGTTCCTGTATTTTCCTTTTTTTTAAGAAGAGCTACTTTAGTAAGGCTCCTGACTTCCGGTCTAAAAGTAGTTTACGGTAAAGCTACAATTCACCCATGCATGAAATGGTGTTGCCACTTACGGACTGGTGCATCGTCCACTAGTCTGTCATTCTCAGACAGAATTAAAACAGGAGTCTCAAATCTAATAGGTCCCGCACTATCGGCCAATCTCCAACGCCTGTCACATCACAAGTACTTTAATGAAATGTGTTCTGATGAACTCCCAGCAGTTGTGTCCCCTCGACGTACATACTCTCCAGCAACCTGATAAACAGAAAAATCAAACTCGTTCACTGCATAGGTTCTAGACGCGAGAAAGCCTTCTTCTCTAATAGTTTCTTCCCTCGAACTGCTAGATTTTGGAATGCTCTCCCTGTTTCCTGCTTCCCTGATTGCGCTGACATGTAGAAGTTTAAATGTAAGGTGGACAGCTGTTCAACGCTCCACAATTCTGTTACACATGATCCCAAATAGTAGCCCCCAACGTCCAATTATTTGTTTGGTGTGAAGAAGAGTTTTAAAAAAATGGTTACGGGTTCAAATCTATCTCTATTTTATTTCCGATCTGTACAAAGTCAAAGCAAAAGTTATGGGAAATCGATCCAATATTCTTGATCACAGAATCTATCTATACTATGTTAATAAAATTCTAAATGTTTATTTATTTATGTGCGTGTGTATATACCAATAAAACTTTCGAACGGATGCGCCGAATTGAAAAGTTCTTTTTTTCCCTGAAAGGTGTGAGTCCCGAGATTTTTCTTATCTATATATATGGTTCGTAATGAACAACGCCGAGTCACACAAAAAGCCCGAAATAAGTTTTTTTTTTGGACGTTTTGTGCAATTGTCGAAAAAGTTAGCTGTCCGTGTCAATGGAATTTAGTACTGTCTGTATACAGTCGCGGTAACATATTTTGACATATGGACAGGACTTGTGGCGCAATAAATAACGCGTCTGACTACAGATCAGAAGATTCCAGGCTCGAATCCTGCCAAGTTCCTAATTATTTTAACCATCATTTTATCTAACGTTTACTCATTATCCTTGCCCTTCGTTCGGGTATTTTTATTTTTTCAGTGATCATTTTTTGTGCATATGGGAATTTCCCATACTTCAAGTTCACAGGGTAAGCGTTGATGGTAAGACGATGTTGAGTGTATTTTGTGTTTGATTCGGTATTGTGTGTGTCGACGTGGCACAGCCGCTCGTTGGAAATATAAGAAATCATTTTTCTATAGTAAAAAATTTATATAAAAATAAATGAAAACAATAAAAATTAAATGTTTAAATTAGTGGATGACGGAGCTATTAAGGTTGCTCAGAAGGTTTGTTACTAAAGTGATACTATTAGATTATAGTGAGGTATTAGTGTGATTGCAAGAGCTAGGAGTGAATGTATGACGTTCAGTGTGGGTCTGTCATTACTAACCAGAAGAGCTCCACCACTATCGACCAGTAATTAGTCTATTAGGCATGTGTATGTAGTGTGATGATTCAGGAAAGAGAAATTTAGTAAATATGGGTTGAGAATATGTGTTGCATGGAGAGAATCATATGAGTGTGATGTGTAATGTGATGGCTAAAGACAGGCTTATACACGGTAGAGTAAAAGTAAGAAATAACAGGTGTTTTAGGAAAAAATCATGAAATATCAGATTTTATTGAGAATGAGATATATTTTTTCATAAATGTATTAACAAAAAAAAAGTTCACCCTTTTATAAATTCAAATGCGGAATATGATATCGTTCATCCGATGTCCATTTTCGGTGATGCAAAATTTCTAAAACACCTGTTATTTCTGCTCCACCTTTATTATAAGATTTGGTCTTATCAGTGGGTATCATAACTCCTATGTATTATTAGTATGTAAAAAAACTGTCACACGAAAGGAAAAATAAAAGTTGCATAACAATGAAAAGGTTTATCCAATTACCTACACTGTTTGGTATTATTGATGGAAAGACAATGTTCGAGTGAATGACAAAGATAGGAATAGAAACATTCAGATGACAAATGGAATCAATGTGCCCTGCAAGCTTATTGGTTTGTGTGTAACCAAATCGCCTAGCAGGGATAGTTCTTCATCTGAGAAAATAAGTCATTATTTATTAATGCTACAAAATCTAAAGAGATAAGAGGAAGATTGAATCTGGACCATATAGTGAGATATGTATGGACTAAACGACTTCGACAGTATGGTCAGTTTGTGAGATAGGACACAGCTTCCGCATCCTAATACTAATTCAAGTTCTTTTTTGTCTCCACCCTAACCGGAGTTTTTCTTCAACCTTACCCCAAACGTAACACTAACCAGTGTTCTTCTTTGCTCCAACCCCAAATTTAATTCTAACGAGAGTTCTTTCTTGTTCTTACTTCGAATCTAATCCGAAAGCCGTCCAACACATGCAATTATGCAGAACGGACATTAAACCAAATATATGATGATGATAATCTGTGTGATAAGACAAAGTTCTTCTGCGCCCTAACAATTGCCGATATTCTTCTTAACCCAACCCCAAGTTCTTTGCTCTAAGCTTAACCTGAATTCTTTGTTCTAACCCTAATCCTAGTTCTTTTTTTCCTCTAACACTAACCCAAGTTTTTTTTTTGCACTAACCCTAGTCCTAGTTTTTCTTGCTCTAATCCTTACACTAGATTTTCTTCGCTCTAATCATAATCCTAACCCTATTTTTTCCTTGTCTTTCATAGCTTCAACCCTAACCCAAGTTATTTTCAGCTCTAACCCTAACCCTAATTTTTCCTCACTCTAAACATAACTCAAGATTTTCCTTACTCTAACCCTAACCCTAGTTCTTCCTCACTCTAATCTTAACCCTAGTTCTTCCTCACTCTAATCTTAGCCCTAGTATCTCCTCGCTCTAACCTTAGCCCTAGTTCTTCCTCAGTTTTCTTTCTAGTTTCTCTAACCCTAACTCTAACCCTAGTTTTTCCTCGCTCTAACTCTAACCCTAGTCCTACCTCTCTTCAACTTTACAGGCATCCTTTGTGTCTCTTACAAGCGTTTACACATGACAGATCTTTGTATTTTGAGAAGTGGGAAGTCAACACATATTTTTAGCTTGTATTTTTCTGGATCTTTCAAACATGTGTGTTTGACTTAGGAATATCATTGAACACGTTCGGCCATAATTCTTATAAATAGTTCGTCATTGCATAATGCAGTGATTTGGCCATTCATAAAATTCTTGTTTGATTTTATGGGAATAATTTTACACCTATGATTTCTTTGTTCGAGTTTATGTAAGTCCAGCACGCCTAAAACCTTTAAACAAAGTGCAAGCTATGCATAGAAGAACAAGTAAGAATTCTAAAAATAATATTTTAAACCAATAAAGCGAATTGATATCGAAATTAAAAATTGAAAATATGTTAAGACAAGATTGATCCGCTGGCCAAAGTTCGGTTATTAAATTATTTTTAAACTGTTTTAGATATTTTTGTTTTAGATGAGGAGTGATAATTTGTATTATAATTGTTGCGACTACTATTCTCATCTTGAGTGTTATTATTGTTGGATTGGTTTCCCTACAGATTCTGATGATGGACTATTCCTGACGTCATTTCCGGTAAGCAGGTTCTGCTTTTCAGTCAGTCTGAACCCAAGACTCAGAGAGAGAGAGAGAGAGAGAGAGAGAGAGAGAGCGGTAACATTACTTGTCCTTCAGTTGAACGGAGTTTCAACTCAACTAACATATTTTTCTGTATTTCTGTTAATATATTATTCATTTCACCGTTTCCGAGTTTTCTCGTTATTCTGTCCAACATTTACACGAGAACAATTATTACAACGTTTCGGACGATTAAACCGCGTTAAACTCAGGAATCTTTATATTGACCTAAGAAATCTGAGACGAAGAATAGTTTTAAGGCTCTCAAAATTCATCTTATAATTGTCTACCTTATGACACAAGAAATAAAGTGCCAAATAATAATCAGCTCTAATTAACAGTCTTCTGAAGATTGAGGGTTCAATCTTTAGTACAGGCGATACTAAGAATATAATTAATAATTACTTTAAATAATGTACTTATAATGGCTGACGGAATGAGAGAAATTTACATCTGTGGATTAAATAAACGGTTCAGTTTTAAATTTTATACAGATTCCCAAAACCAACAAGATACACTGAAAGAAGTCCGGAGGTTACATCGACCAGAAAGTTGTAATAACATCCAATATGAGAATAGTCGTCCAAAGTTTTACTGAGAGAACAAAAATAATATGAAGTATGAACTAGCAGAGTGGTATCGCTAATTTTAAATAGTTGCATTTACAGATTCCCCAAAATAAATTACAAGACCCAAGTGTTTTGTGTATGTGAATGCGTTGGTGTATGCATATGGATATTTCATATAAAAGAATAAAGGTTAAAAGATTCTTAAACTATTAGTTTATACAGAAATTATTTGCATTTATTAATTAACAGGCCACAGGATTCGTGCATATTTGTTTCTATTTATATTAGTCGAAGTTCTCAGAGATCACGTAATCCCTTCTTTGCATGGTGCTACCAGATCAGGTTGTCTGAAGATATTGGTTTTCTGGGACAAAATGCACCTAACAGTCCTGCACCTGGGCTGGTGCATCTGCTACTAGTCTCTCGCTCCTAGACAAGGTTCAAAAAAGAGTCGCCAATCTGATAGGCCCTGAACTGGCATCTAAGCTTCAGCCTCTGTCCCATCGACGAAACGTTGCATCCCTCTGCTTGTTCTACAAGTATTTTAATGGTGAATGCTCTGACGAACTGCAGACACTTGTGCCCCCACGACGTAGACACCCTCGACAAACCTGACAGGCAGCTAAATCCCATCCCCACACAGTAGAGATCCCTAGATGTAAAAGATCTTTCTACTCCAGTAGTTTCTTCCCCAGAACCGCTAGACTCTGGAATTCCATTCCAGGTTCCTGCTTCCCTAACTGTACTGACATGCAGAAGTTCAGGTGCAATGTGAACCGACATCTTGCTGCCCAAATTCCAACATAGTTCCCCAGTAGTTGCTGCCCCTGATAGTAGCCCCCTACACCAAAGTGGCAATGTGCCTTATTTGGGGTGAAAATGTAATAAAAAAAAAAAAAACATTGATGCTTTTTGTTTTTTTTAATTCCTTTTACAAAATTAAATTATGGTCTGCAAAATCAAAAGCAAAAATAACAACCCACCTTCCCTCCCCCTTTCCTTCTTCCCATTTCCCTTTTCTATTTCTATCTCCCCCACTTTCTGACTGGTTTCTTAATTTAAAATGTACCAAACATTAATACTGTAACCCATTTCCCTCTCCCATTGCAAAACTCATTCATGTTCTGCAGGGAACCAAAACGATAAAAGCCACTATAAAACAACTAAACCAAACACTACAAACTAGCGGTTGAAGATACAAAAAGTTTGAAGAATTAAGACCTTCTACAAAATAACTGAATCCAACATGAATACTATTTCTAAAATAATTGGATTCGCCATTAAATAACCCAAAAAGAGTTAATATGCAGTAAAACAAAACAACCAAACCAAACTCTACAAATAAATATTTTAAAATATAAAGAACTTGAAGCATAAAAACTGTTTCCAAAATAATTGGATTCGGCATTAAATAACCTGAAAACAAAACAATTAAACGAAACACTTAATTTCTATATGAGACAAATAAAGTTATGAGAAAAATAATTTTTTCTTTACCTGGCAAACACTGAGTTAGTAAAGTGGTTAAGAGTATTAATTTCCCTTTCTCCAATTGTTGTGGACCGGTAAGGGTTCAGATAAAATACACAACTAGTTAATAAAAACAAAATATATTAAAACGAAAAACAAATACAGCAAAAAAGGCATTGGTTATACGTCAGTCCGACTGCCAAGTGTGCATAATGTGTGCATAACTCCAGGATCTTTATAGTAATAAAAAAGTTTATAGTTATCAATAAGGTGCATACCTCAACACAAATTGACCAGTAAATGTTGTTATAGTATATCTTTCTTGATATCATTTAGTCCTTGCAGATTTCAGAACATGAATGCATCTAGTCTGATGGAATGTGCACATAAGCGCTGTTACTTGAGGTAACACGATTGGGAGACGGTGCACCATTCTTTGTCTGTGCCAGTGTACTGGCATGTTGAGGATATCTTAATTGAACTTAAAATACTATTTTTTTGGTCCCTCAACAAAAGGAGGTGGAGGACCTGTAAATTTACTCTTATCCGTTCGTCCGTCTGCACTTTTCTCAATAACTATGCCTTGGAATTTTTTGAAATTTTGTACAAACTGAAGTATAATGGGGGGAGGTCACCTCAAATACACAAACGGAATGTTCAAGAAAGATTATCGCTACAGTCCTCTGTCTCTACCTTCGTTGCCTTCTCTCCTGCCTGATCGGGAATAATCTCCCAGCACCGAGAAATGAACATTGTTTTATAGTTTCCATCTTCACGCACATATGAGATTACGCGAGAATGGACGAAATAAAAATTCTGGCCGCCATGTTTGTTCTTCCTTTTCTTCGCCTGAATTCACTCGCTGAGCACCCACGGTAAGACTTGTCTTTCTTGCTTCTAACCACACAAACATTAAACATGATATGAGTAAAAAAGTAACAGAACAGATTTTCCGGGAAAACTCCAGTTGCCCCCCCCCCCCCAGGGGTGCCTTTCAAGTTAAACTGGCTAAAATGGACACTTTTGTGCTTATTAAAAAAATTGATGTCTTGGATGTTTATAAAACTTTCTGAAAAGTTGTAACTGATTTCTGTATAATTTTGTTTGTCTATACTTTGCGATAACTCTTGGGTGTGCCCCAGAGGCTCTTTTAGGGCTAAAAACAGGGGACCATGCATGCTTCACTTGTTTTGAATATTTGGTTAGGGTTTACTTGTAAGATCAAGTATCCTCGTGTCATGTTGTCCGGACAAACCCTTGTAGAGAGGGACTGAAGACACTTGTTGAGGATGGTGTATAGTAGGTAATTCAAATTTTCTTGTTTGTATATGTGTACAGGTGTGTAAATTTTATATAAAATTTTAATTACAGATATTTATGGTCCCTCATTAAATTATTTGAAGCATAAATGATGAAAAATTATTTTTATTATAGATACGTATGTGCGTGCATGTATTCTTACATTCACAAACATACGTATCTCTAATAAAAATAATTTCGAACAAGTGAACAACCATTACTCACGGTAGGTAGGTAGGTATTGTATTGTGTTGTGTTGTGTTTACACAAGCCTAGGAAGAGGTTCAGATACTCTACAAAGAATAATTTTAAAGTCTTACAAATCGACATCGACACATGGGAAGAACTTACTCTGCAAAGGCCGAAGTGAATGTTGTGATACTCTAGAGAAAAGAAAGCAGACCCACAGCAATCGAGAGCTTCGCAAAGGTTTAATTTACGGTCTTAACCATGACACACAGAGCTGGAAATGCGACACTTGTGAACGAGTGCTTTTGTCAAAAGCTGGCTACGTCAACCAGCTTAAGTCGCACAAAACTCCTGTTCAGGTCAACTTTGCACCTATTAGTCAGAACCAAACGATCTGTTTTACATGCAGCAAAGTTTGCAAGTCTACTGCTGGTTTGAGAAGACATGTGATTGTTCATAGGAATTTGTATGTCATGTCTGTTTCAAGATGTACAAATCAGCGACGGAAGTGCAGAGTCATCAGAGAGATTGGGAGAACTCAATGTGATGGCGATCATCTGAAAAGATGCAGCAATCATCATATATGTATAACAGGCGTTTGTGAATGACATCATCTTAGATTCCCACAGTTACACGAGTCTGCTAATAGTTTTTGAACAGCAGTGCCCCTTTGAAAACACATAAAACTCTCAGACAAGAGATACAATATATATATATATATATATATATATATATATATATATATATATATATATATAGGTGTGCATTTTTCTTTAATTTTAAAGATTAAAAAAAAATAAGTGCATGAAAGACAAGAAGGAAAGAATAAAACTTTAGAATAAGATAGACTCGTTTCTCTATGCCAATCAGTAATAGCTTTTCAAATAATTGCGTTTTTTTTTTTTATTGTTCTTTGTTTTTTTTTGTTTTGTTTGTTTGTTTTTTTTGTTTTTTTTTTGTTGCTTTTTTCTGCATTCTGAAAGATATAATTTTCTCGTTGGTCTAAAGAAATCACTCCGGCGGTTGAAATAAGTTATTAACAAAAACAAACATGGATCATTGAGTCCCCCACCACCATCACCACTTTTATTCTTTATATTGCTGTTTTACTCAGCATTACACTGCAAACGATTTGTGGGGAACATTCTGTATCAAATTCATTTGGCATAATCAATTATATACATAATTCTGAGAACAATGTATTCTAAGAACACAAATAATTAACCTACCTATAGACTTATATTTAACAATGTTATTTGGCATTAAATGGCCCGATTGATATGCCATAAAATAACTCAAACTATTAGACCACACACACACACACACACACACACACACACACACACACACACACACACACACACACACACACACACACACACACACACACATCTTGAGTGAATATAAAATGTATACTTTTTAAACTATATTTTCCTTATAAAATAGTGAAAATTGTTATGAATAAGCTCAATGAAAATGCTTATCGCCTTCAGAGCATATATACTGTAAATTTTCATTCCGTTTATCACAGAACATCAATCTACAACACAATCATGATATTTTTTCGTCTAACAAAAAAAAAAACCCCTTACGATTGTGGATTAACTTTTTGTAGTAACTGGAATGAAAATTTACAGTATATATATATATATATATATATATATATATATATATATATATTCAGTAATGTGATTGATAATTTAAAATTCAAATTAGAATTAAATTAAAAATCTGTTTCTCAAGAAGGAACAACAACAAAGTCAATAATTTGTACGATCGTTTCTTGCTTTAAATTTAAATTTGTACGATTGAGCCTTACTTTAAATGCTAGGTTTATTTATAGTATCTTTTACATATACTAGAAACCCTTCCCAATACTTTTGATGATGAGGAACCTTTGTTTTTTTTAAATACTATATGTAAAAATTATTGAAATTAAACTATAACTTGATATGCTTATTAATAAAAACTTTGATCATCAATATTATTGTTAAAATTAATTGATCTGATATATCGACCATTATTATATATTATTAAAATATATTCTTAGCCTTAACCTATGATATTTTTGATTTCAATAAATAAATAAATTATCAAATATTAAATTCAATAATTTCAAAATAGATTATAATATTTTGTTTGCTTGATTTATTATTCCTTAATAATAAATTAAATACTAATTATCTCCCTTGCATTGTTTAATTAAAAAATAAGATTATCTTCCCCTTTCTTTCTTCAGTTTTAAATTTAGCGTTTTAATCAAACGTATGCTAACCGATATAAAATATTCCATTAGCGTTCTTTTTAAAAATTTATCATTTAATAAGTTGAAAAGCTACAATAAACATCCATATGAATACTTTGACCTTAATTGCTGATTTCAAAAGGCGAAAAATTAAAAGGTAAATAATTATATATATTTATGTATGTATCTGTGTATATGCGTGTGTATGTATATGTGTATATATATATGTATATTTGGTTTAATATATATATATATATATATATATATATATATATATATATGATATATATATATATTAGTCATCCACATAGAGTACTGTTTTGCTGTGTTACAATTCATCAGTGTGGCTAGAATAGCAACTATCTCAAGCCAGGATTGAAACTCAACCGCCTAGACGACATTCAGTGCTTCCCATTGTTATGCTATTTGGCTGCTGCTAAGATGGGTATGCGAAATTATCATACAATGTTTAAACATTGTACTATTTTAAACATATTTTTAATCATGTAAATATCAGTAATTCGAAATGATAATAGCAATTCTGCAAGGTATGGTGTTTCAACAGAATTGGGGCTCATTGCATTTTTTGAATGATGTGAACAAATAGTTGGGTAACCCATTTCTAGGGCGAGCAATTGGAGTCTTTGCATTTTTTTTAATGGATTCATCTTAAATCTTTGTGAGTGTTTTAAATGGAAATCGCTCCGGACAAAGCATGAAGCCACTTAATGTAAGGAGCTAACAAGAATGGAAAATAATTATCACAAAGACAAGAAATGACTACTGGATTTAAGCTTGAAAAGACCAAGGCTATAGGTAGGAGGAAAACAGTCGGCAGGAAGAGTGTTCCACAAGATTGCAGTTCTTAAAAAGAAGCTACTGGAATAGAAAGCTGTATTACAACGAGGTATCAAAACAGTGGATTGATAGAAACCACTCGACTATCAAGTCAAACGAGCTGGAACAAAGGAAGCAGGGAAAAGATCAAGCAATTCTGAGAACACATGACATAACAGTATTTATAGTAAAGACTGAGACTAGCAGCATCATGTCTGCGAGAGTGAGGTTACAGACGAGAGGAAATGGTGGTTCCATTCAAATTACACTTATGTTTCTTCACCTTATCAATAGCTCTCAAATGGGGGCAGGGATTTACCATTCCAAATCAACAGCAGTTCACCAAACATAGTTTGATAGATTTGTAGAAATGGAGAATAGTCTCAGGTGTCAGACAGTGTTTAGACTTCGTGGCTTAGTGGGGGATGCCCTTTTCTCTACCCTGCAACCTCTCTCCCACAGAAGAGACGTTGCGAGCCTATCCTTGTTTTATCGTTATTTCCATGGCAGGTGCTCGTCTGAACTCCAATCTCTGGTCCCCCCTCGCCGATCTTTCACGAAAAACACCCGTCTAGCTGAATCCACTGTCAAAAATTTCCCCCACTCTTTATCTGTGCCTAAATCAAAACGTACATTCCATGAACAAAGCTTTTTTCTTAGAACTGCACGCCTGTGGAACTCTGTTCCGTCTGCCTGCTTCCCACCTGACTACAACCTGGATGTCTTCAAGTCCAACGTAAACAAATTCCTAATGAACCGCCCCCTTAAGTAAACACTTCATTAAATCTCCACACTAACGTAATGTACTTGCAATGACCCTTATCCCTGAGTGGCTTCTGGGCCTTGATAAGTGGTGACCACTGTGTAAAAAAAAAGAGCGATAGAGAGAAGCAGAAAGGTCTGGTTTGGTTTGGTTGTTTTATTGCATATCAATCATTTTCGGGTTATTTAATGTCGAATTCAGTTGTTTTAGAAATAGTATTCATGTTGGATTCAATAATTTTGCAGAAGGTTTTTATTCTTAAAGCTTTTTGTATCTTCAATCGCTAATTTGTAGTTTGGTTTGGTTGTTTTATAGTGGATTTTATCGTTTTTGTTCTTTGCTCTGCAGAACATGAATGAGTTTTGAAATAGGAAAGGAAAAAGTGTTACAGCATTAATATTTGATACATTTTGAGTTAGGAACCCAGTCAGTCAGGGAGATAGAAAGATAAAGGGAAAATGGGAAGAAGGAAAAGGAGGAAAAGTTTGTTTTTTTTGTTTTGGTTTTGCAAAAGGAAGTAGAAAAACAAAAAAGCATTAATGTTAGTTGCATTTCGTGTAAGGAAGCCAATATCTCCAGACAGCCTGATCTGGTAGCACCAGGGAAACAGAAACAGCTATGAATCTAATATATGAACTTTCAGAGTCGATTTCTTCTCAAGAGCAGAGTTATCCATTAGAATCTTCGATAGAAAAGGATGAAGCAAACTTTACAAACACTAGAAAGCAGCATCACACAAGAAACCCATAAGAAATTGAAAATTGGTTGAATAAAAATTGAAAAAATAAGTATAGAGAATTAAAACTCTTGAAAATGTGTAAAGGTCATATGTGTCCCAAGTAAGAAAGTGTTTAGAAAAAGTTGGATATAAATTTTGACTGTAAATTGTATATTGTACAAAACACAGTTCCTTCAGACTTTTGCACTACCCCCGTCTACCTACCATCACTTCAAAGAACTTCAGATTCTTCCTCTGGGCACGGAAAACAAGGCAGAATCTTCATAAGCAATTTTTTCAACGACTTTCCGTTGGTTGGGTACATTACCACGAGATTGATTCCCTGCAAACTATAACATGGTCGTTTTAAAGTCCAATGTCAACAAGTACATCCAGCTGCCGTCTTCAGCAGTAAAACCTTATTCACTCTGTCTATCATTTCCAAACACCTGATGCTGTTGTTCATCGTCTAGGTGTAATCTCATTAACCCTTATCTGGAAGTGATATTTTGCCTAGATAGAGATGACTTATTTGTATAATAACGCATGTGTAAAAAAAAGTTGTTTTTTTTTTAAATTAATATTTCTTATACATTGTCATACATATTTTATTCTAAAATTAGGTTCCAATATGTTAATACCTTCGAAAAAAAATTGAATTTATATATTCAAAATAACCCCCCTCTCTCTCTCTCTCTCTCTCTCTCTCTCTCTCTCTCTCTCTCTGCTTAAAAAACGGAGATCAGAACATTGTCAAAATCTCATTATTTGTGTTTATAAATAAAAATCAATACCATCCGTATTTCGTTTCTGAATTTTTAAGAGCATGTAACCCTCATAGATTATATATAGGCTTCCATTCGAAATTCCGTGCAGATTCCTGACGTCTGACAAAAAGTCTGACTAAATTTGACAAGATACACCTGAAGAAGGTCGGAGGTTACATTAACTAAAACATTGTGAAAACAATACTCAAGATGAGAACAGTAGTCCGAATAATCCAAATAAGGCAAGACTTTGTTCATTTGCATTTTAAAATGTAATCCTCATGGTGTCTGCATTAGTCAGAAACTAAATTTCATAATATTTGGAACCGGAGTTCGAATTGTTCAATCGGCAGTACGGTTACTTTATTTTTATGTACTGACGAACGTAAAAACGCGAAACATATCTATCGATACAAAAATATTATTAAATGAAATTTTGTAAATGCTGTAGGATTAATTAAATTATATAAATGAAAAAAAATTACAAAATGTATTGTTTGACAAGGAATACAAAAAAATTAAAGTTTTTTCCTAAATCCGTAGATTTTCAATGAATGGTTCATCTCGTTGGAGGAAATGCCTTTAGCAAAATAAATATAAATACTTATAAGTTTTGCTTATTAGCTCATGAATTGAAAATTAAATCGAAAATTGAAAAATAAGATGGGCCATTTATTGGAAATCCATGGGTTATAGAAAAAATTAAAAAATTTTGTATTCCTTCCTTGTAAAGCAATAAATTTTGTTGTAAATTGTTTAATTTACATTTAATTAAAAATGTTCATATATATATATATATATATATATATATATATATATATATATATATATATATATATAAGAGAAAGAAAATTAAAACTGTAAGTTGAACTTTACGATCAAAATTTATTGTTCGACTGAATGCTCCAAAAAACAATTTACAAAGTCCTTATTCCACGGAGTTTCAAAGAATTCTATTCTTGTTATTCAGAGGGCAGAAAGAAATCAGCAAATTATATTTGTAGCAATGCTAGAATTTGCTGGTTAAGGCATTAAGTGAGCCGCAAATATATATATAAATACTGGTATTATATTAGATTGAAGTTTACCATTCCGTATATCAGCTAAACACTACATCCTTTTGATTTCATTATTATATATGTATATATATGTATGTATATATATATATATATATATGTATATGTGTATATATGTATGTATATATATGTATGCATATATATATGTATGTATATATATGTTTGTATACGTATATATGTGCATATTTTTTTTTTTAATCAGAGAGGGCTCCCGTAAGCCGTGGTGAAGGTAACCTTTCTAGGAGAAGCAAATCTCTGATTTAAAAAACCATAAAGCGGAAGACCATTACCCGCATTAAGCTAGTCTGCAGTTTAATTTGTTGCTGGCTATCTTGCTCTTGCTTGTTGCTGGATCTCAACATTTTGAACCGAGAGAGAGACTTAGCTGTCGTACAAAGCTAAGACTCTGTAACATCATATTTGTATAGATACTCCCTCAGGCATTTGGGCTCATGGATTTTAAATGTCTGAGGGAGTGGCACTTGTCTGACAAGACGTTGCACTCATCATATATGCATATATATATGTTTATGTATATGTATATATATGTATATATATATATGTTTATATTTATATGTTTATATATATATGTTTATATATATGTATATATATATATGTTTATATATATATGTTTATATTTATATGTTTATATATATATGTATATATATATGTGTGTTTATATATATGTATATATATATGTGTTTATATATATGTGTATATATATATGTATATATATGTGTTTATATATATATGTTTATATATATGTATATATATATGTATATATATGTATGTATATATATATCTATGTATAGATATATATATATATGCATTTATATATATATATTTATTTATATATATATATATTTATATATATATATATATATTAAATTTATTCATACAAACATTGATGGCTACCTATGTGCATGCATGTTTCTGTAATCACCCGTTATTGGGGAGATTACGTCTTCAGGCCAAGAATTGCCCTTGAAAACTGAAATTTCAAGATACAAAATCATTTTCTTATATCGTTTACAAAATTAGAATCTTTTCATAGGGGAAAGGTATGGGGGAGGATAAGTAAGGCCTCTGAACAATCCATTCCTCACAGGCTTTTATCTCTTCTTTCTTAACTTCGGTGAGGGACAATATGTATTTTATTCTTTTTATATTCTTTTTTATAACCTAAACGTTAAGTATCTTCTCTTTTGTTTTGCGTTGTAAATAACTTGGGAAGTCCGACACTATGTCGCCTATAGCCAGCGGCAAAAACTTCAGGTACTCTGCATATTTCCAACTGCTAACCAGTATATATATATATATATATATATATATATATATATATATATATATATAAATGAAAATCAAATAAAAGACATGTTACATTTAACACTTTAAAGGCAAGATATATATATATATATATATATATATATATATATATATATTCATGTATGCATATATATATATGTATGTATATATATATATGTATGTATATATATATATATATATGTATATATATATATATATGTATATATATATATATATGTATGTATATATATATATATATATGTATATATATATATATGTATATATATATGTATGCGGGGTGGAGGGGGCTCTGTAAGCCGTGGTGAAGGCAACCCCTCTAGGAGAAGCAAATCTCTGAGTTAAAAAACATGAAGCGGGAGACCAGTACCCGCATTAAGCTGGTCTGCAGTTTGACTTGTTGCTGGCTATCTTGCTCTTGCTTGTTACTGGATGTCAACATTTTGAACTGAGAGAGAGATTTAGCTGTCGTACAAAGCTACAGATACTCCCTCAGGCTATAAGAAAAAAAAAACGGTCATATTGCGATGGAAAAGTTGTGACGCGTGTAGGTCTGAAATGCTGGAAGCATGTAGTAATTGATCTGCCATTATTATATGTATCTATGTATATATATATAGGTGTATGTATGTTTATGTACATGTGTATGTATGTATATCTATGTTTATATGTATGTATATGTGTTTGTGTGTGTGTATGTGTGCATGTATGTATATGGGCGTGTGTATGTGTATTTATGCATGTGTGTATGTATGCATATATATATGTGTGTATGTGTGGGCATGTATGTATGTGTGTATGAGTGCATATTTACGTACATGTATGTATATGTAGGTAAGTGTGTGTGTATATATGTATGTGCATATGTGTACGTATGGATGTATGTATGTATATGTGTGTATGTATTTGTAGGTGTGTATGTATGTATATCTGTATGTATGAGTGCATATTGACATACGTGTATGTATATGTAGGTAAGTGTGTGTGTATATATGTATGTGTGTATGTGTACGTATGGATGTATGTATGTATATGTGTATGTATGTATATCTGTATGTATGCATGTGTGTCTGTATACGTATGTATGTGTATTCATGGTGTATGTACATATATGTGTATGTTTACAGATATGTGTGTATCTGTATATATGTATATTTGCGTTTAAATATATATATATATATATATATATATATGTGTGTATGCATGCCAATGACCGTCTTGTGTATGTTTATGTATAAGTATGTCTATGTATGCATATGTGTAATGTGTATGTATGCATGCATATATGTGGGTTATTTGTATGTGTGTATGTGCATATGTGTATGCATGCGTGCATGTATATATGTGTATATATACCAGTGACCGTCTTCAGTGTCATGTCTGCTTGTGCGTGTGAATTTTTTTCGGCAGGACTAAAGTTAAGATTATCTTCGGGCTCATGGACTTTCAGT
Source organism: Euprymna scolopes (assembly GCF_053919585.1). Classification (NCBI taxonomy): domain Eukaryota; kingdom Metazoa; phylum Mollusca; class Cephalopoda; order Sepiida; family Sepiolidae; genus Euprymna; species Euprymna scolopes. The sequence continues at coordinate 152,713,824 of NC_136495.1, read as the reverse complement.
ACCTGAGGGAGTGGCACTCGTCTGACAGGACGTTGCAATCATCATATATGTATGTATATATGTATGTATATATATGTATATATATATATGTATATATATGTGTATGTATATATATGCATATATATATTTATGTATATATATATATATATGTGTGTGTGTGTGTATATATATATATATATATATATATATATATATATGTCTTATGAGTCTGGCATTTCCAATTAAAATATTACATAGACTGATATCTCCATCTATCATCATATCCTGAAAAGCTAAAAGCAGGAGAAAGGTGGAAATTTATTGGCTGCAGGAAGAAGTGTGATGCAATTTGTGTGAATACAGTGGGATGAGCCCTGCAGAATTAAAAAAAATGGGATCGTTCGGTTGGCTTGACTTGTTACACAGCAGTTCAGTGACAAAAAAGGAAAGAAGGTGTTGAAGAATAAAGAAAAGAGTGAATGTGCTATTTTTTCTTGTTTTTTTTTATTATGTTTTTCGTTTAGTTTTGTTTTATTCTTGAAGAAGCATCAAATCCGAACCTATCCCTAAGTGTTTCACTCTTTTATGAATGTCATATTTTTCATCAAGCGTTTGCTGCTTATGTCACCTCCATCCTTTTCGTTCTTCACTGCTTTTTTTTACATAGGCATAACCACTTATCAAGGCCCACAGACCACTAGAGGATAAGGGTTAAGAGTGCACACTAGTCAATTGGACAATATAGTAATCGTTAGTAATGGAAATTTTGTAAATTTGTTAACTTAAGTGGAACGGCTCATCAAGAACTTGTTTACGTCATCTGGAAAGCAGGAAAACGAAAAGAAGCTTTGTTCATGGAATCTATGTTTAGGTTTAGGCACAGATAAAGAGTGGGGGGAATTATTGATAGTGTTTTCAGCTAGACCAGTGTTTCTTGTGAAAGTTTAGCAAGAGGGTACCATAGATTGAAGCTCAGTCGAACACTTTTCATGAAAATAACAATAAAGCAGAAACAGGCTCGCAACATCTCTTCTGTGAGATAGAGGTTGCAACAAGGCTACGAAGTCTATTTTGAACTCTATCAAGGCAGGACAAGTCCTTTCTAGCAGCTCCTGCCCAGATGTGGCAACAGTACTCCATCCTTGGACGTACCTGGCTCTTATATAGATAGAGAATTATATCAGCAGTGAGATATCTACTGGATCGATAGAAAAATCCCACGATTTTTCCAGCGGCCTTGGCAACAGATTTGATGTCCGTGTTCCATTTAAGATCAGGAGTAAAGCTCAAGCATAGTAGCTTGTCAAAACTTGAGGCCTCCCCAAGACAAGAGCCATTGATTTAAATTGATGCCAGATGAGGATCAGAACGCTGATGATGTAAAGAGAGAAGCTTGGTTTTAGCTGCATTAAAAGTAACCAGCCACTCCTTTCCCTATTGTACCACGTGCTCAAGATCAGAGGAGAGTATCGGAGAGAACTTGGTCGTTTACTGTCTTAGATATGCTACTATAGGTGGTAGTGTTGTCAGCATAAATGTCTACAAATGATGTAAGGATGTGATTTGGAAGATCATTAATGAAGATCAGGAAAAGAGTTGGGCCCAGGATGAACCCCTGAGGGACTCCAGCAGTAATACTCTGAGCTTCTGATTTTTGCCCATCAACTACTACTCTTACGAGCCTATCAGAGAGAAATGATTTAATAATTGAGAAGACATTTCCAGCTATACCATAGCTGGAGATCTTGTGAAGTAAACCTTTATGCCATACCCCATCAAAGGCCTTTGATATGTCAAGAGCAATTGCCCTAGAAATGTAGCCTCCATCGAGAGATTTGCTAATCTTATGAGATATAACTGTAAGCACATCTGCTGTAGATCTAGCAGAATGGAAACCATATTGTGTGTCACTACGAAGGGTATTTTTGCTGAGATGGTTGATTACTTCTCTATTTAACATTGATTCCAGCAACTTACTCATGATGCGCAGGAGACTTATTGGCCTGTATTGGAAGAGAAATGAGCGATCACCTGAATTCTTAAATACAGGGCATACCGGTATAACTGGAAATGTTTTCTCAATCATTAAATCATTTCTCTCTGATAGGCTCATAAGAGTAGTGGTAGATGGACAAAAATCGGAGGCCTGCAATATAAATGCTGGAGTCCCTCAGGGGTCAATCCTGGGCCCAACTCTCTTCCTGATCTACATCAATGACCTCCCTAAACACATACTTAAATCATTCGTTGACATCTATGCTGATGACACGACCATCTACGGCAACACATCAAAGGCTGTAAATGACGAAGTTCTCTCGGATTCTCTCTCCTCTGATCTCGAGCGCGTGGTTCAGTGGGGGAAGATGTGGCTAGTTACCTTTAATGCATCCAAAACCAAACTCCTATCCTTACATCATCAACGCTCTGATCCCCAGCTGGCATCAATTGTGATGGATGGCTCTCGTCTGGGTGAGGCCCCGTGTTTTGACAAGCTTCTGGGTTTGACCTTTACTCCTGATCTGAAATGGAACACGTACATCAAGTCTGTTGCCAAGGTCGCAGGAAAGATGGTGGGATCCTTCTACCGCTCCAGAAGATATCTCACTACTGATGCAATTCTCTATCTATATAAAAGCCAAGTACGGCCAAGGATGGAATACTGTTGCCATATCTGGGCAGGAGCTGCCAAAAACAGCCTATCATGCCTTGACAGAGTACAAAATAGACTTCGTGGTTTAGTGGGGGATGCCCTTTTCTCTACCCTGCAACCCCTCTCCCACAGAAGAGACGTTGCGAGCCTATCCTTGTTTTATCGTTATTTTCATGGCAGGTGCTCGTCTGAACTCCAATCTCTGGTCCCCCCTCGCAAAACTTTCATGAAAAACACCCGTTTAGCTGAATCCACTGTGAAAAATTTCCCCCACTCTATATCTGTGCCTAAATCAAAACGCGGATTTCATGAGCAAAGCTTCTTTCTTAGAACTGCACGCCTGTGGAACTCTGTTCCGTCTGCCTGCTTCCCTCCGGACTACAACTTGGATGTCTTCAAGTCTAATGTTAACAAATTCCTAATGAACCGCCCCCCTAATTAAACACTTCATAAAATCTCCTCACTAACGTGATGTACTTACAATAACCCTTATCCCTGAGTGGCTTCCGGGCCTTGATAAGTGGTGATCACTGTGTAAAAAAAAAAAAAAAAAAAAAAAATTCTCCTTAAGACAACGTTTAAACAGTTTTTTAAGTATGAATGCTAGTTCTGGTTGAAGATTTTTGATTACTATAATTGCAATACCGTCAGAGCCAGTTGATTTACTGGAATCAAGGTTTTTGATTAGCTTGGCAACATCACATACAGATATTTGTATGTCACATAGCGTTTTTCCTGATACAGGAAGAAATATTGGAGGTTGGCGGCCTTGGTCGCAAAGGGTAGAATTAGCTGCAAAGTTCTTGGCAAAGAGTTTGGCTTTGTCTGATGCTGACGAGATTACCTCAGGTCCATTGATGATAGTTGGGATAGAGCACATGCTTCTGTTCAAGATTCTGTTTGCTATTTGCCAAAACTGGTGGGAACCAAGCCACTGCTCAGCTACTTTGGACTTGACGAACTGAGCATACAACTCTCTTGCGTTCTTTATTACTTTCTTACAATGGTTGCTGGCAGTCTTGAAAGCGGCTTTAGTTTCCATACATCTAATATGTTGGGAGCAGTGGAAAAAGTGATTTCTGTGCGCAATGGCAGCAGCACATTCTGGAGAGAACCATGGTTGCCTGTTAGGTTTTTGCTAGAACTTTTTCTGAGGGTATGAAACGGTCTATACCTACAATTAACCATTCTGTCAGGTCTGATACTATAGAGGACACATCCTTTTTAAACATGGAACACAAAGGTAGATCCGATATAAATGTATGGAAGCTATCCCAGTCAGCTATAGTGTATCGATATACTGTACAATGGAGAGGTACGTCTGGGGACTTATTATATATCATTTTTATCTTAACTGATACAACTGAGTGGTCGGAAGTCCAAGAAGAGACAGAACAGAAACTGAACATAGTTCAGGGCAAGTTGTGAGAAAAAGGTCTAGTAGACTCGCATACTGGCCGTCATTGGCGGGCACATGTGTGCACATGTGAACAATCTGAGTGAGGTCATAAGCAATGGAGAAATCATGACAGAACCTCCCCTCATCATCGGTCTTGTTTGACTTGGTCAATCATTCCTCATTGTGAACATTGAAGTCTCCACATACGTGAATGTTAGCTAAGCAGATAGGACTTGATCAATTTTCTCAGATGGAAAATCTACAACTGTGTAGTAAATAATGGGCAATCAACAATTCCCCCACTAACCAACAATCACGAGGTTGTCTCCTCAGCAACCGACAAGGCTAACATGCTTGCCAGTCGGTTTGCCTCAAACTCCACACTGGACCCTTCCAACCACCCCCTACCTGACTTTCCTATGCGGACAGACGCCACACTAGACGATCTGAAAACCACCCCTGCTCAGGTGCATGCTATCATAAAAAACCTTGACACCTCAAAAGCATGTGGACCCGATCTTATCCCAGCTGTGCTATTAAAAAAGTGCTCAGCCGAAGTAGCTCCAGTTCTCTCCAAACTCTACAACAAATGTCTTAATGAAGCTTGCTTTCCGGGCTGTTGGAAAACTGCTTCTGTTGTACCAGTATTCAAGAATTCTGGCGAAAGGACAGACCCATCAAATTATCGCCCCATTAGCCTCCTCCCACTTTTTGCCAAAATATTTGAGACCATAATTAACCATGCTCTAGTCCATCATCTTACAGATGCTAAACTACTGACTGACAAACAATATGGATTTAGACAAGCCCGTTCCACAGCAGACATCCTCACCGTGATCTCTGAACGTATATACCAATCACTGGACAAAGCGGGGGAAGGCAGAGCGGTAGCTCTAGATATATCTAAGGCTTTTGACAGGGTATGGCATGAGGGTCTCCTCAGGAAGATTAGATCTTACGGTATCACTGGTAGAATACTTAACATAATTAAATCCTTCTTAGATAAGAGAAAAATCCAGGTAGTCCTCGACGGTCGCACATCTAAACAATATGATATAAATGCGGGAGTGCCCCAGGGTTCTATCCTTGGACCTCTATTGTTCCTGATATTCATAAATGACCTCCCCGACAACATTGCCTCTGAGATGGGTATATATGCTGATGACACTACACTCTATGGCAGACACGACAGGAAGACGAATGAACACATTTCTAAAGAAATGGCAGAAACACTAGAGGAAGACCTCCAATCTGTAGTGGAATGGGGACAAAAGTGGTTGGTCGCGTTCAATGCTGCCAAGACTAAACTAGTTTCATTCAATAATTACAAGAAACCCTCTCTACCACCAATAGCAATGGCCAACGACCCTTTATCTGAGAGTCCATCTTTCAAACTCCTTGGCCTAACGTTCACAGGAAACATGAGTTGGAACAATTACATTGAAGGCATTGCCAGGGCCGCTGCAAGAAAGGTAGGCTCTCTCTACCGTGCTAGAAAACTACTAACACCCGAAAGTATCCTGTACCTCTATAAGGCCACCATTCGCCCATGTATGGAGTATTGCTGCCACATCTGGGCTGGTGCATCTGCTACTAGTCTCTCGCTCCTTGACAAGGTTCAAAAGAGAGTCGCAAACCTGATAGGCCCTGAACTGGCATCTAAGCTTCAGCCTCTGTCCCATCGACGAAATGTTGCATCCCTCTGCCTGTTCTACAAGTATTTTAGTGGTGAATGCTCTGATGAACTGCAATCACTTGTGCCCCCACGACGCGAGCACCCTCGACAAACCCGACAGGCTACTAGATCCCACCCCCACACTGTAGAGGTCCCTAGATGTAAAAGATCTTTTTACTCCAATAGTTTCTTCCCCAGAACCGCAAGACTCTGGAATTCCATTCCAGGTCCCTGCTTCCCCAACAGTACTGACGTGCAGAAGTTCAAGTGTAACGTGAACCGACACCTTGCTGCCCAAATCCCTACATAGTACCCCAGTAGTTGTTGCCCCTGATAGTAGCCCCCTACACCAAAGTGGCAATTTGCCTTGTTTGGGGTGAAAATGTAATAAAAAAAAAAAAAAAAAAAAAAATATGCTTTTAAAGATAGTAACTTCGCTGTTTTGGGGGCGATAGAGAGTAAATATAAATGTAATTGTGTGAGCTAGTGCAATCCGGAAGCACATATAGGGTGTTAGGATCTTATCTGGAGATATCCCTACAACATGGAAAGCCATCTTTAATATAAGCACATTTAATATAAGCACATATTCCATGCCCATGGCGATCTTGGGTGTCAAATTTGAAAGTTAGGTTAAAGTATCCCTTAATTACGAACTCATCTAGGGAAATAGTCTTTCCAATGCCAGTTTCACTTAAAAATAAAAGGTCTGGTTTAGTCTCCTGTAATTGGGTTTCAACCTCTGGAAGGTTAGAACGTGGAGACATGGTGGGGGGGGGGTCTAAGTTTGAAGTTGGAGATCCGGGTTTAATCGTGTATTTTTCCTTGAAACTTGTCATGATGGAGTTTTGGAATTTTTGGACTAGGTCGTCAGACTTGCTTAGAGCAGGACAGAGAGGGGAAACAAAGAGAGAAAAGTAACGAAGAATTTTTTTTATTTTTTTGTAGAACATGATAAGGTAAAGCCGTAACAATTATCCACTAATATAGCATCAAGAGGCCCCACCAGAAGCTACTGCATGGTCCAGAATCCATTCACCAAATGGCAATACAGCAGCCCCGGTACTTTTCATCTGCTGATAGGACAGCCTCCTTAGGGGTTAATCCAAGATTCGGGTCCCTGATAATATCAGCCCAGATTAAATGTTTACCTCCAACACCCTTACTAGTGACATGGCTACATAGAAACAGAAAATTTCCGACATCTCTGCCGACTTTTCATGCAAAATACTGCCAACCTAGAATACAGCTTTTTCTTCTCCCTTTGTCAGAAAAATCACTTGTAGTGGACTGGTGGATATATTATACATCCACCAGTCGTACAAAATATGAAAAATGGGAGAAATGATTTGAATTGGGAAAGGAAAAATGAATTGCTTTGAGGAAGGAATGAACAACACGTTTACCTGAATTAAACGAACTAGGATTTATTTTGTGAAGAAACAAGTGTTCATGTCTGCATTCGTCTCTCGCTGTTTACTGGTGTGGAGCAAAGGACATGGAGATAGAACACATATAAATTGTACATACTGTCTGTTAGCTTGTGCCCCATACATAGTCGCAGGGGACGTGACGCGCGTGAGCCTCCCAGAAGGGAGGTGGCTGGTTAACCGAACCTCTCAGCTCAAGAGCTGGTCCGTAAAAAGGGCTGGAAACAGCTTGTCTCTTTCTTTTATAATTGTTTCCGGTGGTCTTTTGCGCATGTGTGGATTTCCTTTGAAAGGGGAAGTGACGTTGTCCATCTGTGTGTACATGTGCTTATTTTAGCGTGTGTGTGTATACACGTGAATGTGAGTGTATGTACGCGAACGTGAATATATCTACTTGTGTGTACATGTGCGCGTATGTATATGACAAGAAATATGGCTTGAGATGTAAACGCGTGTTTTTGTGTGAGACTAGGAAAGGCTCCCACACACTCATTAAAAATGAGGACTGAGGACAAATAAAGAGAAGCGAGAGTAACAAGAGCTGCCGATAACGCATCCACAATGTGTTCTCTAGATGATTCCTAACAATTAATTTTTGGTGATTTTCCAGAATATCCAACAAAGCAAAAAAGGGGTGAAAATATAATTACACAACAAATAAATGGCAAATTAAATTACTCTTCTGTCTACTTTGTGCATGTTTCACTAATTTAAAAAAATTTTACTTAACAATAAAGATAATGTAAAGCTTGTCGAGCTAGAATAAAAAAAACAATATCGTTGTCTCATTCTAGCTATAGTCTATCCTCGATAATCGCTCAAAAATCGAAAATTAAACAAAATACTGATTGGAAAGCATCCAATAAATGTCATCAATCATACATATAATGTCTTATCGGTATTTTGATTGTATCGTCTTTTTTCTTATTTTCTGTCGCACATGGCTGCTGGCTTTTTTTCTAAATAATCACAATAGCAAGTTATAAGCTTCTGATTTTTTTTCCTGAATTTAGAAAAGTTATCACATTGACCAGGGTATTAATTGTCTCATTTGTAACTGTACCCAAACACGACTGTCATAAATAAATTGATTCAGGCCTGTGCACTGCCTGAGTTCCTAGCAAGCAAAGTCTTTCAAACAGTCAGATTGTCGATAATGAATGAAAGATTTTACAAAAAGCATTAAAAAAAATTTTTTTTTAATTGCATTATACAGGAAAAACACGAAACACGATTTATACTGAAACTTATTCCATATTAATTAAAAAAAAAAAAAAGAATTCAAAATGAAAAGTTGTAAAATAATAGGAAATCCTCTGCTTGAGAAGCGCTTAATATTCAGAATTTAAAATTTAACGGTTGAAAAGATCAGACAAGCGCAAAATTTGTTTTAATAAACATATTTATTTATTAAAATTAAATTAATTTTTTTCAAATTTTCGGATGGTAAAATATACTTCATCAGAAAATACAGACAGTTTTTTTTCTCTTTCGTGTTAGGCTGATACGTCCTCAGAGGTTGGGCATTGAGGTTGAATGAGGTTTAAATATCCGATATCACTCGATATTCAGAATTAAAAATATCCCAGACAAATGCACAATTTATTTTAATACGTATATCAATTTATTAAAATTTTTATGACAAAGAATATTTTTCAATTCGAAAATTTGACAAAAAATTATCAGGTGCAGCGAACTAAGTACTATGGTGTTCGTTCTATTCACATTTATTGAATAATAGGGATTAGTATTTAATGAAAAAAATGAACAGAAATTCAAACCATATTCAACTATTTGACTTAAAGCACTCATTCTAAGTCAACGGGTAGATGTGTTAACATGGATAAAAAAAATAGTGGTTAGTTGAGAAAGAAGACGCCTTAATTATGCTGTCTAGGAATGAGTGAACTGGAAGATTTGCATTGCATGCACCAGATAGGAGTGGAAAGAACATTAAATTTAGTGCGGAAAGTTGATCCCTATATGAAACGGGAAGAAATTCAGAAGGTAGTTAAGAACTGTGTTGAGTATCAATCGATCGACCCTGCTCCAAATATACATAATCCTGGGGAAATTGGAGTTTCAAAGAATTGGACAAAATTAGTGACTGTGAACCAAGTAGACTGGCGATATGGAGGGAGTTACATGTGGAATCTTCATCTACAATTGCAACTGAATCAAAAAAGGTGATGCTTTAATGAGGTCCAGTAAGGGAGATGATAATCGATAATGGCACTGTTGTTCGCTCAGAAATCTTCCAGACTATGCTAAAAATGGAAGATAAAAAGTTATTACAGGGCAGCCTATAGACCTGGAGGAAATGGAATAGTGAAGCCGAGAGAGAAAGGATATCACCTGAAGCAGCCACATTCTGGTACAACATGGCCCCTAAGGTTTGACATAAAAAGGACACAGTGCCACACAGATCCTTTTTCAATTATGAAAGGAGACACCCAAGAGATATGTCCCCAAAAATTGATGAGCAAGAACCAGCCAGAATCCAAATAGGAGAAGAGAGTTGGGTGAAACCTCCTAACGTACGATGCACGACACGATGGGGAAGAGGGTGGTTACGGGAGTGCAATCCCTTAACAACTTGAGCGTCGATGGACTTAAAGCGTGTGGTCCAAGTAGATGATGAGAATGTCGGTGTTGAGCCAGAGAGTAATGAAGGTGAACCGGTGCTGATGCCAAAGACCGCAAAGAGAACGCAATGTGCCTATCTAGACATGGGATGATGTAATGCGAAATGATCTTTAATGATCATATGGGCGTGTAGTCTAAAACGTAATTAAATAAATTCATTACGTGGTGAAAGGAATAAAGTAACTTACACGTATAGGCGTGCCTCTCTTCTGTCGGATGGCGGAATGAGGGAGGTAAACAGAAAGGCTCGGTTATATATATATATGGCATTGATTTGCATAAGAGGACAGAAACCGTTATGATAAGGACGAGTTGAAAGCACAACGGTAGTTCTTGTTTCGACAGCAGAGAGAAAGAACGGACGGTGGAAAGTTTCAGTTTAATTTACTCGTGTGAAAGCAGGAATTTTAACACATATTTTTTTAACAAATATTTTTTCTTCATTTAATTTTCCTTTTCTCTTTCATTTCATATGGATACATTTTATTGAACGTTGGTTTTCTTTCTGGATATATTTATTTGGTAGAGGAAAACTATCAGTATGGAGACGTCTTACTTTACCGAATACATATAATACCTACGTATTTAATTACTCAGCCGTAGACAAATCTATTTTGTTTGATTAAAAATACTGATTTTATAGCTTGTATTTTAACACATCACCTGAACGGGTGCTACTATTTAACACTTTAGAGTAGGGAACCTAGCTTTTACTTCAAACTTTCATATAAGTATTAAATGGATCGGTTTTGACAAGAACTATGGCAAGAGAATATTCTTTTCATTGTTTTGAATCACTGTAGTATAGTGGGTGCGAGATGTTGTTCTTATAACGGCACCCGTAATAAACGTATAAATTGTATTGTTGTTTAGCCAGGGGATATGATATCGACGTATAAACTGAGCCATGTTGTATCAGAGAGTTATCACACGGGTATATTTTACAGTTTGTATTTACATAAAGTATAATTTTTTTATAAGAATAATAATATATGCTTCATACCTTTTCTTTCTCCAAGAGTTCTACCATCTTCACTGCCGTGATGAAACATGAAATGACGAACATCATAACAAATTGAGACCTCTGTTCTTCCTTCTTTTGTGAAAACACAGAACAACAATTTATATTTTTTAAATATAAATTCATTTCAGCTGTCTCAAAAATGGTCTTCACAAGGAGTTTGCATTTCATGTCTACATGCTTGCTCTTCACAGCCTCGCTTCCTAGCTTGAAGCACGTCTGTTCACTTCCGTGATTAAACTTAAACTCCCTCCTTTCTTTAACCTTCCCAACCACTTAACCACAATTCCGTTACGTCATCATTCAAAAAGCGGACGTATATCAACGTACGACCTTTCCACGTATGCCTGCCCAAGGTTATTTTGTTTATTTAACCTAGCTAATTTATGTAAACATCATCAGCTAAAACACATTGCTACACTTAATTCTATAAACGATGAATAACACCCAGTATAAATTATTTTAAAAATATCACTGGATAGATAAATAAATAGATAGACAGATAGATCGATAATAATTGATTAACTATTATACCATGTTATTATCTAACATCTCGAGTGTGTATCTATTGATATTTCATATGCTTTTATATAGCGGGTGTCCGTTAATATCTCATATGCCTTTATATAGTGTGTATCCGTTGATATCTCATGTGCTTTTATATAGTGTGTATCCGTTGATATCTCATATGCTTTTATATAGTGTGTACCCGTTGATATCTCATGTGCTTTTATATAGGGTGTATCCGTTGATATCTCATATGCTTTTACATAGTGTGTATTCGTTGATATCTCATATACTTTTATATAGTGTGTATCCATTGATATCTCATATGCTTTTATATAGCGTGTACCCGTTGATATCTCATGTGCTTTTATATAGGGTGTATCCGTTGATATCTCATATGCTTTTACATAGTGTGTATTCGTTGATATCTCATATACTTTTATATAGTGTGTATCCATTGATATCACATATGCTTTTATATAGTGTGTATCTATTGATATCTCATATGCTTTTATATAGCGTGTACCCGTTGATATCTCATGTGCTTTTATATAGGGTGTATCCGTTGATATCTCATATGCTTTTACATAGTGTGTATTCGTTGATATCTCATATACTTTTATATAGTGTGTATCCATTGATATCTCATATGCTTTTATATAGCGTGTACCCGTTGATATCTCATGTGCTTTTATATAGGGTGTATCCGTTGATATCTCATATGCTTTTACATAGTGTGTATTCGTTGATATCTCATATACTTTTATATAGTGTGTATCCATTGATATCACATATGCTTTTATCTAGTGTGTATCCATTGATATCTCATATGCTTTTATATAGCGTGTACCCGTTGATATCTCATGTGCTTTTATATAGGGTGTATCCGTTGATATCTCATATGCTTTTACATAGTGTGTATTCGTTGATATCTCATATACTTTTATATAGTGTGTATCCATTGATATCTCATATGCTTTTATATAGCGTGTACCCGTTGATATCTCATGTGCTTTTATATAGGGTGTATCCGTTGATATCTCATATGCTTTTACATAGTGTGTATTCGTTGATATCTCATATACTTTTATATAGTGTGTATCCATTGATATCTCATATGCTTTTATATAGTGTGTATCCATTGATATCTCATATGCTTTTATATAGCGTGTACCCGTTGATATCTCATGTGCTTTTATATAGGGTGTATCCGTTGATATCTCATATGCTTTTACATAGTGTGTATTCGTTGATATCTCATATACTTTTATATAGTGTGTATCCATTGATATCTCATATGCTTTTATATAGCGTGTACCCGTTGATATCTCATGTGCTTTTATATAGGGTGTATCCGTTGATATCTCATATGCTTTTATATAGTGTGTATCCATTGATATCTCATGTGCTTTTATATAGTGTGTATCCATTGATATCTCATATGCTTTTATATAGTGTGTATCCATTTATATCATATATGCTTTTATATAGGGTGTATCCGTTGATATCTCATATGCTTTTACATAGTGTGTATTCGTTGATATCTCATATACTTTTATATAGTGTGTATCCATTGATATCTCATATGCTTTTATATAGTGTGTATCCATTGATATCTCATACGCTTTTATATAGTGTGTATCCGTTGATATCTCATATGCTTTTATATAGTGTGATGTGGTTCTCGGTTGATTAACTGTGTCGCATATATACTCGAGAGTCAAAACAACGAAAATAATATTCTGTTGTCATAGCCTTAGTTAGAGTAGCTAGAAATATCCTTCATGGAGTGTGAGGACTAAAAGACAAAATAAAGGAATTAAGAATTATGAGGTTGCCGAAAGTCAACCCAATTACTTTCTACTCTCCTTTATTTCTTTCATTGTTTCTTTCAAAGTTATTTCCCTTTTAGGAAAAGTTTTTACCTTTCTGAAACTCGTAAGAAATCAGAAATACTCATGAGTCACTAGCAGTATCAGAATTTTGGGGGAATTTTCAGCCGAGTCGCCATTTTGAATAGACACCTATCCTTCAATCAGATTATAACAATATGAAAACGTAATTTAAACCCGTAAATTTTATTTCAATAAAACGAGCAAAGACCAAATTTTAATATCATAAAAGCTTTAATAGAGAAATAAACAATTTTATTTATTTTTCCTTCGATTTCTTCACTTAACATTTCACGGAATGTCGAACAAACAACACAGTTGAATCTTACGATATATATTTTAAACGGCAAAATATCACTCACCTGCTCCATGAGTAAGATATGCTTTCTTTTAATCTTCCTGTATGAGAATTTATTCATATTTATATATTATAATCCATGTATTTTTTAAATGGAAGGATTTTTCCAACACATATCGCGACAACGCGTGTCTTTCAAGAAAGTTGTAAAGACACCGGATGTTAAGATTATCACTTACTTATGTACGGAAGCCTATAAGTGTAAAAAAAAAACACTAATTCAGAAACCTTAATAATCTCGATATTGGATTATATTCCTTCAAATTTTCCACTTTTAAAGGTTTTCGGAGGCGCTGAAAACGGAAATAACCATTTATATATACGGCAAACGAAACTAGTAGTTTCCAAGATAAAAAATTTTACAAATGGTCACAAAGTGGGGGGTCACTTTTCTATAATGATGTGACGTCAAATGGGCACCCACTTTATGGCCACATTGCAATGAACAGATTTGGCCGTAATTTTAAAGGAATTTTCGAGGGTGGCTTCATATTGACCCTATATGAATAAAGGGAGATAACATCGTCCTTTTTTTAATGTGGGCGCCTTTATGCTATCATACATGAAAACTGGGATTTTTCATTTTTGGATTTACACGGATTACGAAATGACGAAGATATGCAATGTAATTTTTTTTTTTTTAATATCTTAAAGAAATACCTGAATTTTTTATTTATTATACTATAAATCTGCATTATCGGGTTTCGTCTTTTTTTTTTATATCGAAAAAAAGGAAACCAGGAATTAAATATAAAAAATACACTGACCGAAAAATAATGACTGGAAAATTCTAAACAAAAATTAAGCTTCCACGTAAAAAACAAAAACAAAAAAAAACACGTGGTTATCGAAAAAAGAAGGATTTACATTTTGGACTTTACCGGTAAATTTACAGATAAGTGATATTTTTTTGTTGTTTTAAATTTGAGTATTTTATTTATTCATGTTTTATCTTCAATTTGTGATATATAAAACGTGTCGACCAAAATTAATTATTAAAATTCTCATAGACATTTCAAAATGGGGGGTGAATTTATAAAACAACGTTTGTCTAAAATATTATATTCAGTTTATCGGAAAGAGCATAAAATTTTACATTCACCCTGAAAAAAACGTAACAATTGAACGAATAGGAAAATTTTGATAGATTTTTAAAGTTTAAAAATTGAAAAATATTCATCTCATAAAAATCAATTGATTCCATTACGTAACAAAATGGCTCCCAGAGCGCACGCACGCACTTTGTAAACACTGTTTTTTAAACAATGAAAAATAATATTTCTATTATTTTTTAAACAACTTAAATAGTTTATTTTGGAAGCATATTCTATAAAGAAAATAAATAACCCACTTTAGAAAGAGAAATTACGAGTTTTCTATATTTTATTCGCAGTTTTCTGTTAGGGGTGTCAAAAATTCCCCCCAAATTCTGATACTGCTAATGAGTCACTGTTTCATTCATTTCAACATATTTGAGAAGTTATTCGTCTGTTTATAACGTTACACACTTCGTTCGTATTGGTACGGGTTAACTTCTGTAAGTTTTCACTATTTTTTTTTCAATATCTGTGTAGTTTCTCATAATTGTAAGAAAAATATGTCAAACATGAATGGATTTTAACGACTAAAATTCATTCCTTATTTACTTAAGAATTGCATTAAAAAAAGAAAACGATTCGATTTATACTGAAACTGAACATTATTCAAAATGAAATACAAAAAAAAAAAAAAAAAAGAATTATGCATATAAATTAACGTTGGCAGCAAGGAAAGCTGACTTATGAATTCAGGAAATAAACAAACAAATTAAATCCGAACGATAAATAATGTTTCAAAATGATATCGATCGCTAAATAAGTTTTTAAATGAAAACGAACGATAAATAATTGTTAATGAAAACGAGTGATAAATAATGAAGCAATATAAACTCAAACAAAATACATGATGGCATAGATGTTTTTGTGGAAATATGTTTGTGTTTCTTGAAAAAATAGCTTTGAATCGCTTTCTAAAAATATTATACATCGAAAATATCTTGAAAAAATATACGGGTTATACTTTATGAAAAAATATTATTTTTATTAAGAGAACAGACTGAAAAAATCTCATGTAAAATTATATGCTTAAAATGTAAAAAAATGTGTAAAAAATATTTAAATTAAACAGTTAAAAGAAAAATAATTCAACATAATCGTTGCTATATTATCAAAGTAAATAAATTATAAAAGTCTTATTTAAAATAATTTGAAAACTAGTGCATTTTTATTTAAATAATTAATACATTTTTGTTAATTAATATAATTTATTGATAATTAAACGCACTTTAAAAAAATAGAAAACTTCGCAGTATTTTCCCAGCGAAACTACTCCCTTTTCATTATATGTGTCAAATTTTTTGTTTTTATATAATCCTTTTACATGTGTCAAAATGTAAAATCATTCTTTATTTTTCGGAAAAAATACACCTACAATCACTTTTGGACCTGTTTTATAAATTCCTGGACAATTTCTTTAATAATTGAAACAAAAAATTACTATCCTCACAATAGCCGTCTATTAGCTCATACCGTAACCATTGCACCTTATTTTGTGACGTTAGCAAAACGATCTCCTGTTTACGACGGCCAACCAAGTTGCATCATTAGTAAAGAAACATTAAAGTTCAAAATAGTTTTTCATATTATTGATTGCTGATCGTTCTCACTCATACTTTTGCTGTTTAATTAAAGATTCGTATACTTTTAAAACGACTCACTTGAGACAAATCTTATGGGAAAAGCGAGCTATTAATTTACTGTGACCTTCGTTCCAAATCACTGACTAGTGAGGGGTACAGATATATATATATATATATATATATATATATATATATATATATATATATATATATATATATATATAATAAAAATTACAGTTAAATTTACCAAAATGATCCAAGATGATAAAACTAAAGTATATTATAAATATTAAAGAATTAATATTTATAAAGTAATCTCAACCAGATGTAAAAGCTCGATAAAATCAAATAGGAGATAGAGCTTATAATATGAGTAAACAGTTAATAAAACATGTTAAAAAACACTTTGAATGATTCTAATGAGAATGAAAGTATTTCTTCGAAACTCCGTGGATTAAGGACTATCCACTTATCAAGTGTTTCCTTTTCAGATTAAATATGTTTTTAACTCTTTTTCAAAGTGTTTTAAAAATTTTTTTTAACTGTTTGCTCTTATATATATATATATATATATATATATATATATATATATATATATATATATATATATATATATTAAATAAACAGTAATAATTATTTTAAACCTACAAACAGACGTGTTTCGAACTTCTGCTAACAGTGTAGGAGATGATAATTATTGCCAGTCGGAGGATTCGAACCCAAATCATAAAGTTATGCTTAAATAAAAACTATCAGTAATTAGCACAGAAAATAATGGGATTATTAATAATTATTATTAATATGGATCGGTGGGTACAAGCAGTAAATAGTTAAATAGTATTGAGCGACAAGAACTCTGAAAATAACATAAGCTTAGGTTGACCGCTTATTTTTAATTCCCAAAAGAGCGCTGCACATTTTCTTAAAGGATTCTTATAACTAGAATATTTTAAAAATAAATATTAATAATTATTCTCTCTCTCTCTCCCTATCTCTCTCTTTCTCTCCCTCTCTCTCTTTGTCTATATACATGTAGAGAGAGAGAGAGAGAGAGAGAGAGAGAGAGAGAGAGAGAAAGAGAGAGATGATCCCTATTAATCCCTAACTGTGCATAAAACGGATGCCATAATACGCAATTCGCTGCAACTTATTAATCTCTGTCTGTCTGCCTGTCTCTCTGTCTCTCTCTCCCTCACTCTCTCTCTCTCTCTCTCTCTCTCTCTCTCTCTCTCTCTCTCTATATATATATATATATATATATATATATATATATATATATGTATAAAGAGAGAGAGAGGGAAAGAGATCAAAGTCACTAATTAGTCATATCTTATTAACAATTCCTTCATAATCCTATTTTGAAGGGAAGAAGATAATACTACCGTTTTTGTATACATTATTTGGTAATTTATCATGTATTGAGAATGGTGTACATTTTAACAATCCTATTCTTCTTTAACTGTTTTTTCATTTTTATTATTAAATCATATTTTGACCCCGTATTTTATTTCATCCGATGTTAAAGTGAGTATATTTGGTATATACAATTGTGAGACCAAAAACTGCTTCTAGCGTACTCATATTTTATGGTGCTGCCAAGCCTTTTATTGCTTCTGCTCTGGAAAGAGCTTGTCGTCTACAATTTTGCTTAATAATTTGTTCTAAGTTATTGTTCTATAGCGTAACAAATTCACAATTCTTTCGATTAAGTCTGGACTGGTATGGTATTTATGTTTTATATGGGTGCCCGGCGTTTGGATGTGTGTGTTGAGCAAAAGAAATGGTAGTAGGCAGGCTCGAACCCGCGACGCGAAGGCAGAAAAGAAAGTGAAAGAAAATCTGACGTTTTACCGCTACTCCATGAAGCGACCAGAAGTTCGGAACGTTAAAATGAGGCAAAGTTAATCCAACCGACACGATGGCTTGCAAAAATGGCTCGCAAAAATAGCTCGCAAAACGTAGACCCCCTCTTTGTAGAAAACTGCCCAGTTGAGGGTGAAGTAATCAATGTTTTGGACTAATTTTTCGATATTTGTCGTCTGGGAAGTCGAGTTTCAGAATGATACTGATCTCGTGAAAATCCGCTGCCTCTGTCGAAAGTTTTAGCCATACATACATACATACATACATACATACATACATACATACATACATTGAAATAGCTAGGTGAGATTCATATTATAGATTATATTTCTCTTTATCGATCTGTCTGTTTCAGAGTTTCTCAGAAGCTACTGAACGGATCATGCTGAAATTTTGTGTGGACTTTTGTTATGAGGTGCAACACATTACGTATTATGGCATCCATTCTATGCACAATTAGGAATTAATCACCACAATACCACATTTACTCTAAAAGTTTGGTATAAAATACTCATTCTAAGTGAACAGGCTATAACGTTTGCCTGGTTTTAACTAAAAATCTAGTGTTTTATATTATTGCAATGTTACTTTAGATCAATACGTCGTCAAGTTAAGTAATAGCAAAATCATATCACTGTACATAATTTGTTAAAAATAAATGTGTGTTTTAAAGAGGTGGAAATTGAGACATAAAAGTACACACTTTTTGAAAAAGAAGTCCTCGTATGCTGCCAGTGGATAAGTTTGTGTTTTCAAATATTCATTTAATCTTGTTGAAAAATCTGTGCAAATGTTCATGCATATAAATGCTTATATATATAAGACATTTTGTGAATGCCTGTGAATTCGTTTCTTATGAACTCTGAAACAGCTGGGCCGATTTAAAAAAAATGTACCCAGATGTACTTTATGTGCCTGGGTGTGTTTTAGATGGGTTTTGTATCAGACTGATTTCGAAAGTATCGAAAATCGATAATCATAAAAATCCGATTAAAGAAGAAACAGTCCAATTTTGATCTAAGTTAACATCACAAATGCATTTGAGAAGTGTTATTACTATATAAACGGATGGGTCCAGCATATAAAATCAATACTAGGTGCTTTGATCAGAAGAGAGGCACGTTCGAAAGGAATGTCTCTGTTTAGGGCACAACTGAATATGATACTTGACTTTTGCATTTTAAATTTTATTCCAAGCCATTATCTATATATCTATAAATGTTAAATTGTCTGTCAGTGTGTGTCTGTGTATGTACATTTCCCTACAAAATTACTCTGTCAATTTTAAGTCTACAGACTCGAGATTTGACATAAGGGGTATTGAAATTTGGGAAAATCTTTTTAATTTAACTGTCAAGGGGTCAAAGTTCAATAATTTGACCTTTGAAAACTCTAGCAAACTTCTCCACCAATTTGAGGTTTAAAGATTTAAAATTTTAGATGTTGATTACTTGGACATAGATCTAACTTTTTAATTTTTTTTTTTTTTTTACGTGGAGGTCACCACTTATAAAGGCCCAAGGGCCACTCGGGGATAAGGGTTATTGTGTGTACAGTAATCAATGGGATAGTATAGTAATAGTATTGGAGAATTGATAAAGTGTCATTACTTAAGGGGGCGGTTCATCAGGAATTTGTTTGTGTTGGACTTGAAGACATCCAGGTTGAAGTCAGGAGGGAAACAGGCGTGCAGTTCTAAGAAAGAAGCTTTGTTCATGGAATCTACATTTTGATTTAGGCAAAGATAGGGAGTGGGGAAAATTATTGACGGTGGTTTCAGCTAGCCGGGTGTTTTTTGAAATAGATTGGCGAGGGGAGACCAGAGAATGGAGCTCAGACAAGCACATGCCATGGAAATAACAATAAAACAAAGATAGGCTCGCTATGTCTCTTCTGTGGGAAAGAGGTTGCAGGGAAGAGAAAAGGGCATCCCCCACCAAGCCACGAAGTCTATTTTGTACTCTGTCAAGGCAGGATACGTTGTTTTTAGCAGGACCTACCCAGATATGGCAGCAGTACTCCATCCCTGGATGCACCTGGCTTTTATATAGATAGATAATTGCATCATTAGTAAGATATCTTCTCGAGCGGTAGAAAGATCCCACTATTTTCCCAGCGACCTTGGCCACAGACTTGATGTATGTGTTCCATTTAAGATCAGGAGTAAAGGTCAAACCCAGAAGCTTATCAAAACATGGGGCCTCCACTAGACGAGAGCCATCCATTTCAATTGATGCCAGATGGGGATCAGAGCGTTTATGATGTAGAGATAGGAGCTTGGTCTTAAATGCATTAAAGGTAACCAGCCACCTCTTTACCCCACTGTACCACGTGCTCAAGATCAGAGGAGAGAGAATCAGAGAGAACATCATCATTTACGGCCTTTGATGTGTTGGCATAGATAGTCGTGTCATCAGCATAGATGTCAATGAAAGATTTTAGTGTGTGTTTTGGGAGATCATTGATGTAGATCAGGAAGAGAGTTGGGCCCAGTATGGACCCCTGAGGGACTCCAGCATTAATACTGTGAGCCTCTGATTTCTGCCCATCAACCACTACTCTTATGAGCCTATCAGAGAGAAATCTTGTGAAGTAGGCCTTTATGCCAAACCTTATCGAAGGCCTTTGATATGTCAAGAGCAATTGCCCTAGAAATTAAGCCTTTGTCGAGATTCACTAATCCTATGAGATATAACCGTTAGCACATCTGCTGTAGATCTAGTAGAACGGAAACCATATTGCATGTCACTAAGAAGGTTATTTCTGCTGAGGTGGTTGACTACTTCTCTATTTATTGTGGATTCCAGTAACTTACTCATGACACACAGGAGACTTATTGGTCTGTACTGAGAGGGAGATGACTTATCACCTGAATTCTTAAATACAGGGCATACTGATGAGGTTTTCCAGGGTGTTTGAAAGCACTTCTCCTTAAGGCAATGCTTAAACAGTTTGGTAAGTATGGGGGAAAGTTCTTGTTGTAATTTTTTTAATACTATAATTGGAATACCTTCAGGATCAGTTGCTTTACTGGAGTCAAGGTTCTTGATTAGCTTGGTGACCTCACGCACAGATATTTGTATGTTGCATAGTGTATTGTCTGTTATAGGAGGGAATACGGAGAGTTGATGGCCTTCGTCGCACAGGGTAGAATTTGCCGCAAAGTTCTTGGCCTTGTCGGATGCTGTCGAGATGACCTCTGGTCCATTGATAATGGTTGGGATAGAACGCACGTTTCTGTTCAGGATCCTATTTGCTATTTGCCAGAACTGGTGGGAACCAAGCCGCTGATTAGCTACTTTGGATTTAACGTATTGAGCATATAGTTCTCTTGCATTTTTTATTACTCTTTTACAGTGCTGACGATCCTGAAAGCAGCTTTAGTTTCAGTGCATCTATTACGTTGGTAGCTATGGAAAAAGTGATTTCTGTGTGCGATGGCAGCAGCACATTCTAGGGAGAACCATGGCTCGCTGTTGGGGAATTTTTTGGATGTTATGAATTGTTCTATGCCTACAAGTAACCATTCGGTCAGGTCTGATACTATAGAGGACACATCCTTTTTAAACATGGAATGGAGAGGTAGACCAGTTATGAATGTACGGAAGCTTTCCCAGTTCGCCATAGAGTATCGGTATACAGTACGGTGGAGGTACGTCTGTAGATTTATTAGATTTCATTTTTATCTTAACTGATACAACAAGACCTTTTTCTATCCACTTCCCCTGAGCTATGCTCATGTTCCCTTCTATCTTCTCTGGGATCCTCCGACCACTGCGTTGTATCAGTTAAGATAAAAATGAAATATTACTTACTTACTAAAAACTCGAAACATCTTAACATTACTTCAGCAAAAAAAAAAAAACTTCCACGGATTAATATGGGAGGGGAGACTATCTTCAAATTCTATTCTAAACTGAGAATGGGCAAAGGACTTATACTAAATAGATATAAATAAGTCCCTCTAACTATTTTTTTTTTAAAGGAGAGTAGATAATGCAGTGGATGTGTTATCGGCAGCTCCAGTAACTCGCGCTTCTCCTTTTTTTGTCCCTCAGTCCTCATTTCTAATGGGTGATGTTTCTGACAAATGGTGAAGAAAAAGCTGCTTCCCAGGTCGGTAGTACTTCGTGAACAGTAGTCTGAGATGTCGGAAGTTTTCTGTCTCTATGTCTATCCTTGTGGCCATGTCACTAGTAAGGGTGCTGGAGGTAAACGTTTTCATCTGGGCTGACGTTAACCGTCTGATAGTCAGGGACCCGAACCTTGGAATAACCACTAAGGAGGGTGTCCTATCAGCAGGTGCAAAGTACTGGAGCTGCTGTATTGCCATTTGGGGAATGGATTCTGGACCATGCAGTAGTCTCTGGTGGGGCCTCTCGATGCCATACTAGTGGGTAATTGTTACGGCTTTACCTTATCACGTTCTACAAAAAAAAAAAAAAAAAAAATTCCCGTCTTTCCTCTCTTACGTTCCTTCTCTGTTCTGCTCTAACAAGTATGCTGACCTATTCCCCAAATCCCCAAATCCTCAACATGAAATATCTCAAAAAAGAAAACAAGGGATCAAAGTTGGGGTCAAAGTTAAAAAAAATTGACTTTTACGGTCTCTACCAAATTACTCAGCCAATTTTTGGTCTAAACATTTGAAATTTTGCATAAAGTGTATTCAGACACAGGGAAAGTTTTTGGCTGAAAAGTTCGTGGCCAAAGGGGTCAAAGTTCAAAATATTTGACGTTTGCGGTCCTTAGAAAATTATTCAGCCAATTTTTTGTCTAAACATTTGAAATTTTACATAAAGGGTATTCAGACATGCAGCAAGCTTTTTAATCAGTTTTTGAGTGAAAATTTGCCTGCTAAGAGGTCCAAGTTGAAAGAGTTGCCCATTTACAGAGTTTACCAAACTCCTCTGTCAATTTTAGGTCTAGACACTTGAAATTTTAGATGTAGGTTACCTGAACATGAGTCAAACTGTTTAATATATATATAATATATATATTATATATTAAATTAAATGTATTGAATTATCAAACTTTTTAATATATATATATGATGTATACATTACATATTAAATTAAATATAGTAAATTATAATATACATATGCACATAAAGTTATGAACAGTGCATAGGTCAATTTCATTATTTATGGCTTTCAAAACATTGAACTCCTAAATCTATTTTATTGTATAAATATCTTTGTAATATTTTATTCATAACATTCTGAAATCCAAGTTAAAATTCCCCTGTTAAATTGTAACGTAAATATTTTAGCTAACTATTCCTTTTTTTCAAAACATTCTTTACATAACAGTTAGCAAATCCCCAATACTACTAATTATTCAAACCTTTGGCATAGCCCACCACAACATCACAAAGATACTAGGCTGTGATCATAGTCAAAAAGCCTAACATAACAAGTTCTCTACAGTACAATGTAGACTACAATGTACTGTGGATTAAGTCACCCCAAGCTTGCATGTGAAGTTTCCTTCAGGTGCGCCGTGGTGGATTTCCGAATAGAGTAGCCAATCAGTCGATTTGATTGAAAAATGGGTGATTTTATAAATTGTGATGCCAATACAAGTATTGGAAGTAAGGAAAATTCATTGTACTTCACTATACGAACGTCGGGTCTCTCTGGTAGTATATATATATATATATATATATATATATATATATATATATATATATATATATATATATATATATACTGTTGAAAACGCTTAGTCTAAATAAATGACTTTTGACACAACACCCAATTTTTCAAGTCGCTCCAATTTCATATTTATTAGTTTCAAAACTATGAACGGCACATTACTTTTAGGCGGGAAAATAGGCTTCATATTATCCTTGACGTCAAACTTTATTTTTCTTATTTGTGTATATAACCAATTCTTCTCCTTTTCTTCTGTTCTTTTATTAAATTTTCTGCTATCCTTGTAGCATTAGAAAGGAAATCTTAATTTTATAAGAAAATGAATTTATGGGTGGTTATGGTTGTTCTCATAAATCAAATAAGACAATCCGATCGGTTTCACATAAATTAGAAGCGTTTTATATCACAAAAAAGTCTCTTGATTACACTGTTTTCCCACACATTATCCGACATAATCATGTTGATACACCGGTTCCTGTCAGATCACCGAAGTTAAGCAACAATGAACCTGGCCAGTATCAGATGGATGACCATTTGGGACTCCTAGGTGCTGTATGTGCTCTCTGCTTATCTCAGCATTGTTTCCAGTTGTCCTGGACTTCTCCTTGGCACTGGACTCCGACAGTGCCGATTCAGAAGAGGTGTGGTTAGAGATTGCGCAACCGTTGCCACACAATTACACGTGCAGGGGGTATCCTTTGTCTTTCGAGTCTGGACGGAGGCATCATCATATTTCCCACAAATGTAGCATGTTTATAAGTAAATTGATTTTTTTTTTGTAAAGGCCATCTAAAACTTTATCAGTTTGCAATCATGAAGGAAGCTGTCATCCAACAATATCTATATTGTGCATATGCACTCACTATTAAAAAATCTTACAGCATGATTGCCATTTTTTTTAAAGAATAGCAATCATGCAAGTAAGATTTGAGTTTCTGTAGCACCAACAAAATAAATAGTTCTTTGTACATATCTGCACGGTGTTTATATGTATTGGTCTTTTACATCATCGCCATTTTCGCCTACTAATTGCTGTATAAATACGCCAGAAAAGGAGGAGGGAGGAGTGGAGATGGTTAAGCTGTCACAGTGGTGAGGTCTCGACAATCTTTTTACTTGGCGGTTATTTATTGGCCTAAGCTTTTGCTTTGGTCTGAAATAATATTATACTCTTATCGTCACTACTTCCATATCTTAGGTTTTTATGGTCATTTTTTTTTTCTTTTCTGATGGTTACTTCATTTTCATATTGATAAGTTCTTTTTATTTATTTGTTTGTTTTTTATTTATTTTATTTATTTATTTGTTTTTTTTTTAAATTCTATTGCGTGTTTTTTCATCCGTTAATTTGTTTCTAGTTTTTAATGTCCCAGATAAATGCAAACCATGCACAATAGTCTGTGGCAGCTAAGATAGTTATGGCCACCCAGTCGCAGGCCCAGCATAAACATGTGGACCGAATATAGGTTCAAACTCAGCTTTAATGATGTTGAACCACATCTTCAAATGGCATCCCGGGCGTCTCTGCCAATCTTGAAATGATTCCAGAACTATTGCTTCATGGTAAACTCTTCTGGGTTGTGGCACACAAGTACAGAAATTAGGACTGAAATCTTAGATGTTTTAGTTTAATAAAATGCTGTCATGTTTAGCTATGACGTTTCTTGCACCCCAAACAAGGCAAATAGCCAGAGATTATTATTTGGAACATGTGAAGAGTTCAGCAGCGAGATGTCTATTTACATTACATTTAAACTTTTGCAGGTTAGTACAGTATGAGAAGCAGGAAATAGGCAGGGAATTCCAAAGTCGTGTAGTCTAACGAAATAAACTATTAGAGTAAAAATATTTTTGGCATCTAGGGAGCTAAACAGTGAAGGGTGAGAATTTGCTGCTTGTTGGGTTAATCAGGAGTATGCATGTCGAGGGGGCACAAGTGCTAAGAGTTCATCAGAGCATATTCCATTAAAGTACTTGTAAAGCAGGCACAGAGATGAAACACTATGGCTATGGGACAAATATTGAAGCTTGGCCGATAGTGTATGATCTAATAGATCTATATTTGAGACTCTCGTATGGACTCTGTCTAAGAGTGAGAGAATATTGGTAGATGCATCAGGCTTGGTATGACAACAATACTTCATGTATGGGCAAATTGTGGCTTTATAAAGATATATGATACTTTCTGATGTGAGTAATTTTCTAGCACGGTAGAGGGAGCCCACTTTCTTTGCATCAGCCTTGGAAATGTCTTAAATGTATTTGTTACAATTCATGTTGCCTGTGAATGTTAAGCTGATGTGTTTGTAGGATGTTATTTGTTATGGATGGATGCTTGAGAAGGGTTGTAGTTGTTTAAGGAAAGCAGTCTTAATAACATTAAAAGTTCCCTTCTACTTATGGCCTTATTTCATTATCAAGTGAAGATTGTTTTCTAGGTTTTCTGCAATTGTTTTGGACACGTGTTCATTTGTTTTTCCCTCATATCTTGTATCACAAACAAGTTGAAACCTTATTTGCATCCGTTGTCATCATTCTTGATTGCAATTTCGTTTAAGTGATGATTCACATTTTATTAAAAAAATGCCAAGTACGTCCAAGGATGGAATATTGCTGCCATATCTGGGCAGGAGCTACTAAAAACAGTCTATCCTGCTTTGACAGAGTACAAAATAGACTTCGTGGCTTAGTGGGGGATGCCCTTTTCTCTACCCTGCAACCTCTCTTCCACAGAAGAGACGTAGCGAGCCTATCCTTGTTTTATGGTTATTTCCATGGCAGGTGCTTGTCTGAGCTCCAATCTCTGGTCTCCCCTCGCCAATCTTTCACGAAAAACACCCGTCTAGCTGAATCCACTGTCAAAAATTTCCCCCACTCTTTATCTGTGCCTAAATCAAAACGTGGATTCCATGAACAAGGCTTCTTTCTTAGAACTGCACGCCTGTGGAACTCTGTTCCATCTGCCTGCTTCCCACCTGAATAAACTTGGATGTCTTCAAGTCCAATGTTAACAAATTCCTAATGAACCGCCCCCTTAGGTAAACACTTCATTAAATCTCTACACTAACGTAATGTACTTGCAATAACCCTTATCCCTGAGTGGCTTCCGTGCCTTGATAAGTGGTGATCACTGTGTAAAAAAAAAAAAATATTCCATAGACCAGGGTTTCCCAATCTTCAGAACACCATGGAACCCTGAGCAAGACAAAGTTTTTCACGGGGCACTAACAAGATAATTTCTAAAATAAATATAAAAACATTAATTTCAAATTTCAACACTACCTAAGAAAAGACTTCCGGAGCCAGCCAGTCTAACACACAGAGCCCCAGGGCTTTGTGGAGCCCACCTTGGGTAATCCAGCCATAGATAATCAATCTAATATCTCTACAAATTCTTTCAAACAAATGAATTCGTTTTCATTAATAGTATTAATATTAAAACTAAAATTGACTGCAATATCTGCAAACATATATGTCCAAAGGCGAAACTTTGTGTTAATTTTATTCTTGTAGATGCCATTGGCTCATCTTCTGCTTAAGTGAAAGATCAAATCATTACAAAAATACCAAACTTCATTCAAATCAATACATATTACTAGAAGAACTCATGCCCTGTATTGTCCGGTTGGAATGCAACATTAATGATTTAACAATAAAATCAATATATACACAACATGAAATCGTCTTTGAAATCTAGTGGAGGATGATCTCTTCTGCTCCCCACATTACCTTTCTCACAGAAGAAACCACTGTCAATAATTTTCCCCATTCTTTATCAGTGCCTAAATCAAAACGTAGATTCCATGAACAAAGCTTCTTTCTTCGAAGTGCACGCCTGTGGAACTCTCTTCCGTTTGCCTGTTTCCCACCTGACTACAACTTGGATGTCTTCAAGTCCAACATAAACAAATTCCTGATAAACCGTTCCCTTAAGTAAGACACTTTATCAAATCTCCATTACTAACGATTACTACGATACTATCCCATTGACTACTGTATAGGCAATAACCCTTATCCCCGAGTGGCTTCGGGGCCTTGATAAGTGGTGACTCTCATGTAAAAAAAAAAAAAGAAAAGTTGCTAGTCTTTCTCCACAGTATGGTAACTTTCATGGCAGGTGCTCAACTGATTCCTTCCTGTAAAACATTCACAATAAAAACTCATCTAACTGCAACCATTACAAAGAATTTTGCTTTCTCTGTGTACCTAAAATTAAGCAAAACTTTCATGAACAAAATTTCTTACCCAAAACTTCCCATCTGACAGGACGTTGTTGCTGCTCAGCTGACTACAACATAATCGTTTTCAAGTCAAATGTTAACAAATTTTTGTTGAGCTGTTTACTTAAATAATCAATTTCCCTAATAATTTTGAATCCTATCAAACAACTGTTCACTGACAACTAACAATTTCATTGACTCTCATCCTCGAGTGTCCTTTAGGCCTTGATAAGAGGTAAAAGTAAAAATAAATTTCTGTGAATCAACTTGATCCTCTTGATCCTACTGCTGTGGATATTGTTCTTGAGTATCATTTATTTATTTCATACTAGCAAAAATACCCGTGTTTTGCACAGGACTTTGCTGTGGTTATCCGAGCGTACAGCAAAGTCCTAAACTTAAACTTTGACCTTGACCATGAAAAATGGTGTTCACTATCCCTAGGTGGGGGAAGCATCATCATGCCAGGTTTGATCGATTGGTCAGTGGTGTGGACAGTAGGAGAGTTATATACACACACACAAACGCTACTACTTTATATATATAGAAGAATCAGATGATTGTTGTTGGCATTCGTTTTCCTGGTATATTTTTGTTTAGAATTCTTTCTAAAAATACGTCAGGCACTTATGGAAGGGGCCATGTGAAGGTCGCCAACATCCTTAAGTGAAAGCTTTTCTGTAGAACAAAGTAGATTCAAACTTGACACAGCCAGTTGTTCAATCTGTGATGTTAACCACTTTCCTGATTTTGTTGTTGTCATTCTTGCAGAGGGATTACGTAATGGTTGTCAGGATCCTAAAGTGAAAGTGGTTCTATAAAACCGGCTGGATGCAAACTTGTCGCACCCAGGTCGTCAGTTGGTGTTGTTTTCTGCTTAACCACCTCATATAACTCCAAAAAGATTAATCTTTATTTATTTATTTATTTATTTGCGGACTGTTATCCTCATCTTTATAGTTTTGTTTCACAACGTTTCGGCCAACTCATCCTCTGGCCTTCTTCAGGGGTCTTAAACTATATCCGATGGTGAGGCCCCAGCTTGCAGGCTTTGGGAGTATGGAGCCATCCTTTAATTGCATTGCTCCCAGGTCCAATCTGACCCAGAGTGGTAGTACTTGTTAGGGTTCCAACTATGGGTTAAATAGAAACCGACATAATTAAAAAATGTATATATATTCTATTAGAAAATATTTTCTTTGAAATAACTGGATTCTGCATTAAATGACCTGAAAAGGGTTGATATGGCGTAAAACAAAACAACCAACTTTCATCAGGTGATTAGCCAAAATGGGATGGGAATGCTGAGTTTCTTAATTGTATCCTCAGCATTCCTATCTCGTCCCAGTTAACCACCTGATGAAGGTCAGAGGAATAGTTGGCCGAAATGTTATGAAACAACAACTAAGAAGTCCGCAAACAAATAAATAAATATACAAATTACTCATCTCAAAGGATCCCAATAATAAAATAAGGATTGATTTGTTGTAAAACAGACGAACCACATCCAAAGCGTGCGTGTGTGAGATAGATTATGTCACATACGATAATAACGTAAATACATACATTGCACGAGCCGTAATATACCGTAATAATGTTAATGCATGCGTTAACTGACATTAAATGGTTTCATTAAATAGTAGTCATTAAATTGTTAAAACTTGTTGAACTTAGGACAGAACGACATATCGTAAACTCTACATTTCCTAACCTACTAACAACACCGTCATATTATCACCGAATACATCACATCGAACTTAGACCTACAGTCACTTCTAGAGAATGAACATTGTAAGAGCTATTCCAATTATTATTAAGCCTCCCACTGAAAAACCGTGCATATGCTTATATGCTGGCAATGGGATTCGGAAGAAGTGCGATTAATTGTTAGGATTACCAGTATATACTGAGTGCACAAACAAAATAGCGTTTTCTGTGTTATGATTAGGGCTATGACAACAGCATATTCTTTTCCTTGTTTTGATTCTCAGGTATATATCCATTGATATCTTGTATGTTTTGATGTAGAGTGATATGGTTCTCGGTTGATTAATTGTGTCTAACTGTGTCGGATATATACTCGAGAGTAAAAACAACGAAAAGAATATGCTGTTGTCCTAGCCCTAGTTACGATCGAGCACCGACTCACTCTTTAACGACATTTCCAAAAACATTACCTACGTACAAGTTGACTCCCCAAAAATAACCTTAAAATCGTCTCCCAGAATCCGACTTATACACAAGTATATACGATATGTGAAAGTGGATTCATGAAACCGGTGTGATTCGAACTTGTCACACCCAGGGCGTCAGTTGGTGTCGTTGCCCACAACAACCTCATATAAGCTCAAAAAAGACGAACGAAATTGTGCGTGTGTGAAGTAGATTATGTTCTACAACAAATGATGCAGACAATAGAAAGAAGGAGAGAATCAATCTAACGATGAGTATTCCGATCAAGTATTTAAAGTGTCAAGGGGAAAAGCACGTTGGCCGCACCAAGCATTGTTCAGTGACACACACATCGACAAAGCCAACGCCTCTATATTTCCCCCTTTTTTCTCACCTCTTTACGTAGTTATTTCGTTTGCATCTCCTCATTATTACACATGCCTGCATATCAATGGAAAAGTGTGGGTGGTGCAGTGGTGCACGTGCATATGCACAATACCTGCTTCTGCGATATTGCGGATGTTGCGATAGAAGAGAAAACCGAACAAAAAAAAAAGATCGAATATTCTTCAGATGAGACCATTTCATCTGTAGCTTTTATGAAGAAACTGTTATTTAAACTTAAGCATGACAGACCATTGATTTTAAGTTTAGTATGAGAGACCAACATGGCAATTGAGATATATGAACACATCTAAAAATTCTATTTTGAACATGAGTGCGACACACACAAAAAAAATATATATATGGAAGACAGAAAGAAAAAACAATTAAACACATAAAGAAATTAAAAAATATTAAATATTAGAGATGACCAGTTGCTTTCATATCTACCTAAAGTTTTCAGCACAAGTGAAAAATTTAAATTTATTAAGAAAAAAACGGCAAAGCATGGGAAAAAGATGAAACAATGTGATGTTTCAGCGAAAAACGTTAATTAATAAACGAAATGATGAAGAAAGAAAAAACATAGATTTTTTCTGGATTTCATTTATTGAAGATAAAACGGTTACTGGGGAAAATTTTGTATTAATTACCATGTGTATTAATTACCATGTGTATTAATTATCATGTGTATTAATTATCATGTGTATTAATTACCATGTGTATTAATTACCATGCGTATTAAATACCATGTGTATTAATTATCATGTGTATTAATTACCATGTGTATTAATTATCATGTATATTAAATACCATGTGTATTAATTATCATGTGTATTAATTATCATGTGTATTAATTATCATGTGTATTATCATGTGTATTAAATATCACGTGTATTAATTATCATGTGTATTAATTACCATGTGTATTAATTATCATGTGTATTAATTACCATGTGTATTAATTATCATGTGTATTAATTATCATGTGTATTAAATATCATGTGTATTAATTATCATGTGTATTAATTATCATGTGTATTAATTATCATGTGTATGAATTATCATGTGTATGAATTATCATGTGTATTAATTATCATGTGTATTAATTGTCATGTGTATTAATTGTCATGTGTATTAATTATCATGTGTATTTATTATCATGTGTTGCTACTTAATATAGATCACTTTAAATCAAAATACAAACTATGGCTAATACATATCTATTTTATAGATAAGCTATAGAATATAAATATAAGTTAAACTAATGTATGCCTTTGCAATAGAAATCTATAGATGTTTAGTATTTATCGATTTTTAAAAGGTCAGACTTCTAAAGTTAAGGACCGGAAGCTAATCCCCTCTCCCAAGGTATGTGCAAAGTATGTGATTTTATAGTAGCTTGGGAAGAAGAATAATTGGTTAGTTGTTCAGTTGGAACAGGATAGATGATATAACTTATATGAGTACAGTATTAATATACATTAGGATGTACAGGGATTTGGGTATGGTTTATGAGTATAAGGATTTGGAATAATGGTTATCATGCAAAACAGACACTGACAGTCGTCTTGGAGGCAAAGTAACTAGCCTTTTTAACTCGACATTTAAAAAAGAATTTGTGCCAGTTATTTTAGTATCATATTTAAGCAATCATATGCATACATTACAGGCCTTATATTTAGACATACACCTAGTCAAGGGATGATAATTTATGATATTCAAAAGAGTGAAGAAATATATATCTAATCTGCTGTTACAAAGAGATATACCAGGAAATGATTTAAATGTTTGAGAATGAAAGATGTCCACAATAAAAACTAATCTCATTCTTAACAAAGCCCTAATTTACAATCTAACATGCATACGTTTTTAAATAACCTTTGTCATAATTAATCTGCTAATCCAGAGACGTTTGTCCAATTTCCATTTTATGTGGAATCGCGTCAGGTTTAGATTATCAACTTTTGCAACTCTTTCATTCGTAATAATAGCCAGCATCTCCGTTAAAACTGCAATAATTAATCGTGTTTTTCTGAAAATTAACACTCTTGCAGGAAAATACCAGTAATTGATGATGAATAATTAAAGAGAATTCTTTGATTCTCATAATTTTGAAAACATTTTCGTCTCCATTCTATCGAATCTAATAACACTATGTCAAGAATTTATAATACATCGTTTGAACATGAAATGGAAAAGATGAAAACAAAACTTTTGGAGGTTGAAGGAAATAAAGTGAAAAGATGGTCTCCATTGATATACGTCCTAAAATGGAGTACTCTTGCCACATCTGGGAAGGAGCTGCTCCTGCTTGAACAGTGTACAAAACCGGCTTTGAAATTTAGTAGGTGGTGTCCTTTCCTCCTCCTAACTACTCCTTTCTCACAGAAGAAACGTTACGGGTCTACATCTTTTGCTTGATCGCTATTTTCATGGCAGGTGCTCCACTGCTTCCCTCCCTTCCTGTGAACTATCTACAACAAACACTCGTCTAGCTACAACCACTACCAACAATTTCACCCACTCTCTATCTATGCCTAAAACTAAGAAAAAATTCCATGAGCAGTTTTTGGACAGAAACTGCTCGTCTGTGGAACACAATACCACGGGACTAATTTGCAGCTAACTACAACATAGTTGTTTTCAAGTCTAATGTAAACATATTTTGTTGAGTCGTCTTCTCAAATAATTAAATTTTCCTAAATTTTCACCAATACTAATCATCACAGTCGTGTTTCACCGACCACCTGACACACATTAACCATTATTCGTCAGTGGCTTTTGGGCCTTGTTAAGCAATGAATTCCCTAATAAAAAAATGGAAACAATGTGCTGCCATTGAAATTATGTTATGAGTTATACTTTTCTCTTGTTACACCGTATTCAATAGAATATGTTTGCCACTGGACATTAATTACTTAGTGGACTTCTCTCCGACGACACTGCTTACAATATTAAATGCTTTTTGTTCAATGATCTTAACCCTTCAAGTGCTAAAACGTTTCTGTTAACTTATATTAAGCCCATCTTTTATTGATGACAAAATATGCCACTCATACGTGATCGATGGGTGCAAATACTCTCGGTCCAATGTGTACTTTCTCAAATTGAGGGTCTACATGCTAGATAAAAAAAACAGGCTCTTTTATGGCAGCAACAAGGTTAGTAAAAATTATTTTCCCAACTCGATCCAGATTCTAGATCATCACAGAGGCTATGAAGAAGAATACAGGAAATTATACAGCAACCACTAAATTGTAAAACAACTAATGTTACACTATCTTTTGTGTAGAATATATATATAAATTTTAAAAAGGCCAAGATCAAAGTGTACTATCTGTTCTGTCGTCAGTCATTGAATGAAGAGAGATTCTTTAAGATAATTTTTACTTTTGGGTTCTTTTTGCCAAATTAGATTTTTATCCACATTAAAAACTTACTTTTTGTCTTACTCTGCCCCTGTGGGGAGGCAAGAAAATTGGACACTAAGACGTGCATAATTTTGTTGGATAGAAAATCTGAAAAAAAAAAGTGAGCATCAAAGAAGTCAACAGCAGAAGGCGAAATCCCCCCCCCCAACATCATCTATAATTTTAATTTGATTTTATCTATTTCGTTCCTAATGAATCCAACGCTAAATGCCGCATCCCCACTATGTTACCTAGTATCTTCTCTACTCTTCTGATGAGAAGCATTAGGCGTCGAAATGCCTTGGCATAAAGAGTCCCTTCTATCCCCCAACTAATCGATTGCATTCCCTTATTGAATAAATGAACCAATCTATATCCACCAATATCTTCATCTGTGTCTTCATTTCCAACTCCCACTGTTTTCATATATATATATATATATATATATATATATATATATATATATATATATATACTAGACTACCCGTGACTCGTTGTGTCCGTATGTTATATTAGCTATGGAATTCATGTATGAGCGTGACACTTGTGACGTAAAGAAAATAGGGGTTGTTTTTACATAACAGAAACATTTCTATGAAAAAATATTAAAATGAAAAATCACAGACGGATAACTCAAACATGAAAAAAAAATCCTCCCTATTCGTGTAAAGTTACCTATTTTTCCGAATAATCGCTCAAAAATCGAAAATTAAACATGATTTTCCTACGAATCGAACGCCCACGAAAGTCATTTAGCAGCAAAACCATGCATGAACCTACCGATGAAAAATATAAGAATGAAAAAACCCATATTGGAATCCTTCAACCAAGGTATAGAAACTTAAAATCTAAAAAAAAAAAATTAATAAAACCTGAAGCAACAAAAAAAAAACCCTAAATAAATAAAATAAAACTAATATTGAAACAGATTAGTAAATGTGTCAACAAATTCACCGTTCTCACACAACTATTTTGTATCTAGAAATGTAAACAAAAAATAAAAAAGAAGGAAGGAAGGAAAAGGGATAGAGAGTAGTAGTATTAGTAGTCTTGGCTTTACTACAATTGTTCTTATGTTTGTCAACAGGTTAAAGTTGTTTAGTTGTAAGAAAATAGCGACAGTATAGTTGTAATAAAGAATTGTTGCAAAACACCCCCACTCTTTCCATGTTAAATAATAATTCCAAAATAATAACGTTAATATTTCAGTGCGCAGGTCAAAATCTGCAAAAGAAGCGATTTGTGTTTATTTGTTTATGTTGTTATGGGTTAATGTTTATGCGCACATGTGCAACCGGATGTCGTAAACTGGAAAGTGGTTTACATCACTCGTTACAAGGTCATTTGAGTTTTATAATTATATATATATATATATATATATATATATATATATATACACATCATGGTCACTGCAGGTATGATATTAGGTTGGGTTCGTGTGAAATGTACAGGATTATAGGTTATTTAAACATTCAGTAGATAAATATACCTGTTTTTTTTTTGTAAATGAATGATAGCAAGGGTGTCTTTATTGGTTACATCTTTGTATCTATTTATTCATCAGAATTAAAAATAGGAACCAAATGAAGAAAACATTGTTGTAATTATTTGCGGTGCTGGTCCATAGTTCCCTCACCCCAAGAAAAAACAAAACTAAATTAAAAATATTTATGATTTGCGTACCTTTAAAGGAAAGAAAATCTCGAAGAGCAAAAATCACATACAGTGGAACCCCGGGATACAGTGACCGTAGAATACATTTTTTCAGGTTATGATGTGGAATGCAATGTTTTTTTCCGGCCCCTACTTATGGTATTTGCCCCGTCTTACGTTGTTATTTATAATATTATTTGATTATATACATGTGTATGATATACTGTACTGTATTTTGTTACTAATTTTTAATATTTACTGTATAAAATTTTGCTTAGTCCCCACCATACAGCAATTTTACCTTACGATTCCAACCCCAGGAATGGATTAATGTCATATCCCGGGGTTCTGTTGTAATTTGATTTAAAAAAGAAAATCATTTTTACGTTAAACGGGTATATTTGCCAGGGAGATTTTGAAATTCTTCTTCATGAGTCCAGGTGCTCGTATAATTCGTAATGTACTGTTTCTCTAATTTTACCAGCATGCAAAAATTTTAAATGCTATGAAAACAAACATCTCGCTGCACAACTCCCCACTTAGGGTGTCCCCTGTTAATCTGGCTCTTCATACACATCACTTCATTCTCTAACAATTGCAATTTTTGGTGAATAAAAGTAAAAACTAAAAAACAAACTAATAGGTCCCACACTGTCTACCGTGCTTCAATCCCTGTCCCATCGCTATAATGCTGCATCCTTGTGCTTGTTTTACAAGAGCTTAGCTGGAATCTACTCCAACGAGCTTGCTGCTCTAGGGCCATCTCTCGACCTTAATACACTTGGACAATCAGAAAATCAGCTAAATCCCATCCATTTACTGTAGAAGTCCCAGAATGATGCAAGACTTTCTAATTTAGTAGCCTCGTCCCTCGGATGGATAGTCTTTGGAATTCCCTCCATACTCCCTGTTTTCTCAGTTAGGATGGCCCTTATTAATCTGGTTCTTCACTCGCAGTAGCTCTTTACATCTCAGAGAGCAGCATGTCCTGTTTAGGGTGAATAAAGTTAAAAAAAACAAAAAACAAATAAACACAAAATGTGTAATATTTTTTCAATGCTTTTTTGTTATAGTCAAGCAACTTTGAATTTTTTCGATCGACTAGTTGTCTTTTAGTATTCATTAATATTAAGTTTCTTTTCTTCCCACTGTAGGAAGATGTGGCACAAGATTTAAAAACAAAACACCACATTAGAGAAAGAGTGCTCTGGCCTGTAGAACTGCCTTGACAACCCCATCGACACTCCTCGATAGAGGCGTCTCAGGCGATTATCAATAAACCCTATGCAATGGATGAGGGCGGCAAAGCCTAGGAGGGTGGATTTCCTGGAACGACACAGGGCCACAGCTACAACAGAACAAGTCACCTCAACAATGGCCCAGAGTCTGGTAGCTTTGAATCTGAGTTTTAACTGTAAGATTTTGTCTTTCTCAGAAACGGATTGCAAACCAAGACGAGAAAGTTATTTTAACCATAACTAAATAGAAATAATGGGGGCTTTCTTCATTACATCTTTAAAATAATCAGAACTTGCTGGGAGTTAAAAAAACAAATAATAATAGCAACAAACATTTATATATTGAAACCCGCTTTCAATTTTCTTTTTATTATTAACTAGTGAATCATGTGTCCTGGCGTTGTTCGGAAAAATTGAAGGAACCTACGTCTTATCTTTACAAGGTAAATTTGTAAAGACGCGCAGTACAGCATGTCTTGGTGAATACGAATGGCAGACGTTTCAGGAAACAGATACTTGGCCAAAGAAGGGGGGGTATTTTTGACCTAAGACCGTCCACACAACAGAAATTTTCTTTGTTTGAAAAAAAAATAAGTACCTTATTAAATGGGGACTCATGCTAGGATCGACTTTGTGGGAAAAGTAATGCACAAAGATTATCTGCAGATAAGCTCCATGAATAAAGACAATCTGGCCGTTATCTTTTGTGGATGCCTTCTGACAATAAGTTTCATATATATATATATATATATGCACAGATCATCATATGATTAGATCTATCTGGCTGACGTAAAAAAACATTTAAAAATAAAATGTTTAAATTTCAACATTATGAATACTGTCTTTGCTAATGAAGCCAGAGATGGCTTCTGTCACTGAGTTTGAATCTATCGACTGGTGTTAAATCGTGACACCCTGCACTGAAGATTCCTGAAAGGATGAAACACTAGTGCCTGTAGGTATTTAATAATTATTATCGTAAATAATTATATATGAAATAAATGACACAAGTCTATATTCCAAATTTCAAAATGTTGACCATCTTACAATTTATTTCTTTATGTACGTTGTCATGCAGAATTCTTAACAGCATCTATATCATAGCGCTTCAAAACAGGCGCTGTCAAGAATTGTGAATGTCAACTTACTTAAAGGAATAAATTTGGAATACAGACTTTGTCATTTATTTGTTATATGCTTTGAGCTTCATAAAATAAAAAATTGGTATAAATAAAAAGTGAAATATAATTGAAAAGAAAGATATTTTCACACGTACTCACACACACACACACACACACACACACACACACACATATATATATATATATATATATATATATATATATATATATATATGTATATAGTAGTGATTTAAAAAGTTTTAAAACAAAGGGGAGGAGCTCGTGCAACAAAAAACGAAAACCAAAACGTTTATCTTTTGATTTGCTTTTTCCTTTGGCATTAATGCCTGAACTATGAAGACATGTGCTGCCAGGATTAAAATTAAAACATGAACCAATAACTATTATGTTACGCATGCATATTCGTAATGGTGTTGTTTGACGTTCACCTGGCAAATTTAATTTTTTTAATTTTCACACTTTTTCACCGATTTTCAAATATAAAGTTTTGCTTGGGTTTGAATATTTATATATAAAGTTTCATATCTGTAGACCAAAAACTGATAGAGGAGTTTGGTAGTCAGAGTTACTACTATTGAGAATATCTCTGAGAAAATTGACCACATCCTGTCTACCCATCTATCTGCTAACATTCACGTGTGTGACGTCTTATATGTTCACAATGTTGAAGGATGATGAGGGGGAAATACTGCCATGATTTCTCGCTTACCTATGCCTTAACACAAATTGTTCAAAAACCCACCCGTATGCAAGTCTCCTTGACCTTTTTCTTACAACTTGCCCAGAAATGTGCTCATCCTTCAACCTCTCTCCATTGGAATCTGCTGATCACTCAGTTGTCTCGGATAAGATAAAAACAAAATGTAGTAAGTCCTTGGATGCACCTTTCCATCATATTGCATATGAATACTCTATGGCTGATTGGGATAACTTTCGAACGTTTATATCACACATTCTGCACTCCATGTTAAAAAATAATGTGTCCTCTATACTATCAGACATAATGGAATGGTTAATTGTCGCTCTAGACTGCTTCCTATCATCAAAGTAATTTCAGCAAAAGCCCAACAGTGAGTCGTGTTTCACCCCAGAATGTGGCATTGTGCGCAGGAAACACTATTTCCATTACTTTCAACAAAATAGGTGCTGTGAACCCAAAGCCAACTTTAGGATACTCACAAACATTGCAAAAGAGTAATAAAGAATGCAAGAGATTTGTATGTTCAGTGTGTCAAGTTGAAATTAGCCGAGCAGTAGCTTGCTTTCTACCAGTTTTAGCAAATAAAAAACAGGGTCCTGAACAGAAGCATGTGTTCTATCCCAACCATCATTAATCTCGTCAGCATTTGAAAAAGCAAAACCATTTTCCAAGAACTTTGCAGCAAATTCTACCATTTGTGATCAGGGCCACCTACTCCCCCGTATTTCCTCCTGTGATTACAAACACATGATGTAAAGCTTATTAAAATTCTTGATTCCAGAAAAGCAATTGCCCCCAACGGCATTCCTATTATAGTGCTCAAAAAGCTTAAACCGGAACTAGCTCCCATACTTACAAAACTGTTTAAACGATGCCTTAAGGAGAAATGCTTCCCAACACCCTAGTAAACGTCATCAATTTGCCCTGTATTAAAAAATTCCTGAGATCAGTCTTTTCCTCTCTGTACAAACCAATCAGTGTTCTGTGAATCATGGGGAAGTTGCTGGAATCTGCGATAAACAGAGAAGTGTTCAACCATATCAGCAAAAATAACATGCTCAGTGGCATGCAATATGGTTTCCATATCTACAGCTGACGTACTAACTGTTATATTACACAGGATTAGTGAATCTCTTGACAAGGGCATAATTTCTAGAGCAATAGCTCTTGACATATCAAAGGCTTTTAATAGAGCATGGCATAAAAGTCTACTTCACAAGATCGCCAGCTATAGAATAGCTGGAAATGTCTTATCAATTATTAAATCCTTTTTCTCTGATAGGCCTATAAGAGTAGTGGTTGATAAGCAGAATCAGAAACTCATAATATTAACACTGCCATCCCTCAAGTTTCCATCCTGGGCCCAACTATTTTCCTGGTCTTCATCAATGATCTCCAAAATCACATTATTAGATCATTCACAGAAGACACCACAATCTATGGCAACACTTCAAAGTCAAGCAATGATCAAGATCATTCTGATTCCCTCTCTTCTCATCTTGATAACGTGGTGCAATGGGGAAAAAAGTGGCTGTTTGATTTTAATGCATTGAAAACTTAACTTCTCTCCTTTCATCATAATCGCTTTGACCTCCATCATGCCCCAATTGAAATGAATGGCTTTCATGTTAGGAAAGCTCCATGTCTGGAGAATCTTCTATGACTAACCTTCACTCCTGATCTGTAATGAAACACATGCATCAAATCTGTTGCCAAGATCGCTGAAAACATGGTTGCCTCACTCTACTGCTCCAGTAGATATCTCACTGCTGATACAATCCTCTGTCTGTATAAGAGTAAGATATGCCCTAAAATGAAGTACTGTTGCCACATCTGGGCAGGAGCTGTTCCACATGCTCTATACAGCCTTGATAGAGTTAAAAACCGGCTTTGAAACCTAGTATGTGATGCCTTTTTCTCTTCCCTGCAACCTCTTTCCCGCAGAAGAAACGTCGTGAGCCTCTCTCTGCTCTATTATCATTTTCATGGCAAGAGCTCACTTGAACTCCAATTTATGCCCCCCTCTTGCTAAACTTTCACGAAAAACACTCGACCAGCTACAGCCACTATATACGATTTCTCCCACTTTCTGTGCCTTAATCTAAACGCAGATTCCATGAACAAAGATTCTTTACCAGAATTGCAAACCCGTGGAACACCGTTCTGCTGGCCTGCTTTCCGGTTGAATACAACATGGTAGCCTTCAAATCCAATGTAAATAAGTTCTTGTTGAGCCGTCTCCATAAATAATCAAATTCTACCCAATTTAAACCATTAACGATTACTACACCACCACCTTACATTCATTAACACTTATCCTCGAATGGCCTTCAGGTGTTGATAAGTCGTACCCGCTATTAAGCATTAGCAGAGCTCCACTGCTTTCAGTATTGTCGTTCTCCATTTCCCTGTGTTTAAAAACAAATCTTAAGTTTGTGATATCAGAACAAAAAACAAACGAACAGAAACAATACAAGCGGAAAAAAGGCAATAAAATGTAATTTTCTCGATGCGAGAGATCCTTTCTCAATGATTCAAAATGCGTTATGAAATATCAGCCATGAAGATTATTTTTATCACAGATTGTCGTCTGCAGGATTCTGTAATGCACGAAGTCGTATCAAAACGAAGTCTTCAGAATCTCAAACAAAAGAAAAGAGAACGCCCAGAACGAAAATCTCTTATGCTCAGCTATGAAGCCATAGAAAGAAAAAAATGAAAACCAGTTAAGATTTAAAAACAAAACTGTAAAAATAATCAGACCCCTACTTGAAAAAATCTCCGCATTGAAGCAGTAAGAAGATGCTAAGACAACAGGTTTTTATTTTAAATCAAATTATACGGGCAAAAACTATGTACATATATTTTTAAATGAACTTTAAAGAGAACAAGAAAAACAGATTTTGCTAGAAATTGTGGTAACGATGAAAAGAGAGAAATAAGCGACCATGATTAGCATGTGTCAGCTGTAAGGAAACAGTGGCATGTGAACCTAAAACAATTTGACAATGAAGCGAGTGTGATCGTGCAAATTTTATTCTTAGAGAGGGTCCAAAAATGTCTTAAATCTTATAAGTCCTGCCCTGTTGACCAAACTATAATCTGTTCCATTGAAATGTGCTCTGATGAACTCATAGCTTATGTGCCCCCTCGACGTACATACTCCTGACTAACCCAACAAGCAGCAAAATCCCATCACTTCATTGTAGAAGTTCCTTGATGCCGAAAAACCTACTACTTTATTACCTTCTTCTCTTGGACTACTAGACTTTGGAATTCTTGTACTGTTTCCTGCTTTCTTGATTGCACTAGACCTGCAGAAATTTAAATTTAATGTTAACAGATATCTCTCTATTCAAATCCCCATAGTCTCTGTTAGACATAGTCTCAAATAATAACCTCTTACAGATATAGTTTGTCTGAGGTGTATTTTTTTTTGTTTTTTAAATAAGATACTGAAAAAAATGGACGGATTTTCTTTCTCGGAAATGGTAGTTGGACGCCTATGAAGAAAGCTAGTGTCTTTATGCGTGAAGAGAAAAAAATAATACAAGCAGGGACATATAGACGGGGGAGGGAGTGTGCTATGGGTGGCCAAGCACCTGTCCCTTTTACTACTGTTTTAAAAGTGCTCTTTTCAGAGGAATATATTATAGGCCTGTGCCCAACCATCAGTATATTTTTGCCGCTTTTTTTCTCACTTGAGCACCTGCTCTAAAAAAGTTCTCTACACGTCACCGAGATGGAGCATGTTATTTAAACTCGAAATAATTTATGTAACTGAAAAGTCATGCCAATGAGAAAAATGTCAGAAACATATGACAGTGGTATAACATTTCATATGAGAATATTCTTGAAAGTTAAAGTTATCTATTTTGTTTTTACATCGGAATCACCACTTATCAAGGCCCGAAGGCCATTTGGGGATAAGAGTTAATGCATGTACAGTAATCATTGGGGTTATAGCATAGCAATCGTAAGTAATGGGAATTTTGTAAATTGGATTACTTAGGGGGATGGTTCATCAAGAACTTGTTTACATTGAACTTGAAGACAATCAAATTGTAGTCAGCTGGAAAGCAGGCAAACGGAACAGAATTCCACAGGCGTGCAGTTCTAAGAAAGAAGCTTTGTTCATGAAATCTACGTTTAAGTTTAGGCACAGATAAAGAGTGGGGGAAATTATTGATAGTGGTTTTGGCTAGATGGGTGTTTTTCATGAAAGTTTGGTGAGGGCAACCATAGATTGGGGATCAGACGAGCACTTGCCATGAAGATAACAATAAAGCAGAGACACACTCGCAACATCTCTTCTTGGGAAAGAGGTTGCAGGGAAGAGAAAAGAGCATCCCCCACTAAGCTATAATAATAAGAATAATGTAACTTTTTTTATAATAAAGATTATGATAACTCAAAAAGCGTTGGATTTGAGACATTCTAAAGTTTCCATTCAATGTTAAAAAAAAAACCTACTAAATGGAGGATATATTAGAAATTTTCACGACTTTTCTGTATTTTTTTGGATTTGGATATGTTCTTTTTGTCCCCTCCCCCCACCACCAAGTTTTTAAGTTGCTGTCTGCACGGGTCAAAAATAAGTTTGCAATGAGTCGCATGTGGGCCGTGGGCCTCGTGTTTGACATGCTTGCTTTATTTAAACTGGAAAAAGCATTCTATTACCAACTACATGGAATAATTGTAGAGGATCCTTGCAGCAGACAAATCTTGCTCGGAGACTTTAATGTCAGAGTGGGAAATGATCATAGTACATAGAGCCCTGCACTTGACAAATTCGGCAAAGGTCAGCAAAACTCAAATTGTTAACTGTTGATCTTCCGTGCTCAGAACTTGTACTGGTTATCACAAACACCTACTTCATGCAGCAAGATAACCACTACTTCTTATAGACACATCCCAGATCAAAAAGACCTCGTCTTCTGGACTACACTATTATCAGATGTAAAGAACTACAGGAGGTGAAAAACACAAGAGCAGTGAGAGCTCTGACTATTACACTGTATGTTACCTCGTATGCTCTTCCTTTAAGTTTTAAGCCAATGTACCACAGAATAAAAACCCTATGCAAACGGAAATTAAACATCGCATAGCTGGAAGATGAAAAAATGTCGGAGGAAATTGGAAGAAACTATGATTGCAGCACTAAGAACTTGCATGGTAGAAGAAGAATCCTCTGAGGAAATGTGGAGAGTACTGAGTAAAGCAACTTTCGAGGAAGCTGCAGAGGTACTTGGCCACACCAAAAGACCAAATGCTGACTGGTCTTAGTTCCAGAAAAGTCTCAGGTAAATGGAAAATAACTGGTGGCTTCAAAAGGTTTTAGAAATGCA
Organism: Euprymna scolopes; assembly: GCF_053919585.1. Lineage (NCBI taxonomy): Eukaryota > Metazoa > Mollusca > Cephalopoda > Sepiida > Sepiolidae > Euprymna > Euprymna scolopes. Next base: position 152,669,800 of record NC_136495.1, on the reverse strand, counting down.
GAAACTAGCAAATGTAAACTGGATAAGCGTCTATGGTAAAAAAGGCATCAAGCTGGCAATAAAATACAAGATGTAAAAAGCAGTAGTATTGCCAGCCTTGCTCTATTCTTCTGAAACCGACACCTTTTTTTTTTTTTTTTAATTACATTTTCACCCCAAACAAGGCATATTGCCACTTTGGTGTAGGGGGCTACTATCAGGGGAAACATCTACTGGGGTACTATGTAGGGATTAGGGCAGCGAGATGTTGGTTCACGTTGCACTTGAACTTATGCATGTCAGTACAGTTGGGGAAGCAGTGACCTGGAATGGAATTCCAAAGTCTAGCAGTTCTGGGGAAGAAACTACTGGAGTAGAAAGATCTTTTACATCTAGGGATCTCTACAGTGTGGGGGTGGGATTTTGCAGCTTGTCGGGTCTGTCGAGGGTGTTCACGTCGTGGGGGCACAAGTGCTTGCAGTTCTTCAGAGCATTCACCATTATAATACTTGTAGAACAGGCAGAGGGATGCAACGTTTCGACGATGGGACAGAGGCTGAAGTTTAGATGCCAGTTTATAGAAGACTAGTAGTACAGCAACGCCACATCAAGAGAATAATGGAAATCAGGTAGAATGATTATGTTGTAAGAATGGTGGATGGCAGGTTCTCAAAAACACTTCTCTATGGAGAGCAAGAGAATGGCAGTAGAAGAAAGGTTGGTGAAAAACTCTGGTACAAATAAAATAGCCATTGATATGTTCAACTGGGAGACACAACTAAGTGACCAAGGGAGTTGACGCAGCAATCCATATAGAGGTAGTGATCAAGAATAGGAGAGAGGTTGCAGTCAAGCAGAGACACCACCAAAGACACAATCCTGGCTGCTTCGCATGTGTTACCTGCAGAAGGATGTTCCACACCAGAGAGGAAAGACTCAACACCAGCAGATAAGCCACCAGACTTTTGCTCAGTCATCTTCAGGCATGAAGGATTGCAAAGAATGCATGACATTTAATCTAGAACTATTTGTGCAACTAAGATTAAGATTTTTTTCTAAGCTTTGTTTGCTTTAAACGAGGCATATTGTCACTTAAGCATAAAAAGCTACTGTGATAATGACCATGTTTATGTGTGGGCAACCTGGGTGAGGAGTTGGGCAGCAAGATATTTTATTGTATTACATTTAAATTTCTGCATGTTGATGTGATCAGGGAACCAGAAACAGAGGAAATTCTAAAGGTAAGCAGCACGAGAAAAGAAGCTATTAGAATAAACCAAATCTTCAGGCATCTATAGATCTCTATGGTGGCTACGTGGTTAATGACACGGACTTTCGTTCCACAAAAACACTTTCATCAAACTCACACCTTACCTTATGTCTAACCAGAAGGAGAGGAGATATCTAAGGATCGCCCAGTGAAGTTCCAGTTTTTCAAATATTCAAAATTTCCTTAAAAGATGAAACTGTGGTGACTGAATCGCGAATTGATTCCAACGAACGCTAAAAAGCAAATGGCTCCAATTGCTACTCTCTTTCTTTCACTATTTCGTTTGGGTACACTATCTTTGTCATTCCCGAAACCAACTAAGTTTTCACAGGAATGTGTTAACTCAAAATATTTTCCAATCAATAAAAATCGTTTCAAACTCTAAAACTAACAAGTCTATGCCAAAATAGAAGGTCCATGATAACTTAGAAACTTCTATAAAACAGCGGCTTGGTGAACTAAAATCAGAGTCTTCTATAGCGATACTTATGACGTGCTTCAACTCTCAACATGTCAACAATGCTTATCCTAGAACATTGGAATGCCCCAAGATAAAGTTCCTTTACGCTTACTGCTATATCTCCAGTGAACTCAGCCACCCAGACAGTTTACTCTCTCTCTCTCTCTCTCTCTTTCACTCACACACACACACACACACACACACACACACACACACACACACACACACACACACACACAACGGAACTTTGAAACAAACTTTTACGCACATTTGTCTACTTCTTATTCAAGAACTTTAAAACTTCTCAATAAACTTTGGTCTTTCAAAGTATATTTTACATCTCTGTATAAATATATTTTGTTTTTTAATTCATGTTTTCTTGCTTTTATGCGAAAATCTCTGTCCTTGCGTTAGCTTTTGCTAACTGTTGAGCTATTCTTAACATTGATACTTTTATCTGTAGTTTTCATTCGCCAATAAAACTACATGTCTGTTATTTGTTAGCGCTGTTCTTGGCACTTTACAAAGACGTTACTATTGACAAAATATGCGACCTGTAGCCAGGAGCAGCACTACAAATCACGAAAACTGCGTATGTTACAAAATGGGATGATAAAGTGATTTCCTGACTTGTAACATCATTTTGACATGTATTCACACATGAGTTGTCTAGTTCTGGTAGCCTAAGACGATGGAAATTATTTTTTATTTTGTCTTTTAGAGCTTTCATCTTAATTTAACAAAAATGTTAGATTCAAAATAAAGCATCTGTGTAAAACTAATTTGAATGTTGAAATGGTTAATATGCCATAAAATCAAACAATAAGAACTTATCTATATAAAACTACAATAGAAAAATGCGAGCATGAAAAGTAATATGGTTGAGCTTAAACATGGAAAAGTAAAGGACTAGTTGTTAAAACTGGAAAAGAAAAGGACAAGATATTCTAGTAAAAAATATAATAAATTTATAACTTAAAATATTGCAGCATTAAGAATTGATTATATAATGTTATAAATTGAATTTAAAAAAAAATTCTTGATGTTGCAATATTTTAAGTTATAAAAAATTTATTATATTTTTTACTAGAATATTTTGTGCTTTTCTTTTCCAGTTTTAACAACTAGTCCTTTACTTTTCCATGTTCAAGCTTAACCATATTACTTTTCATGCTCTCATTTTTCTATTGTAATCCATGATTTTTCCAGGTTTCCAGTAAATTCACTTGTTCTTTGTTTAATTTCAGTTTTATTTTTTTTGCTCCCATAAACATAACATACACATATGTAATACAATGTACAGCACTCGTTTGCTTTCAATAAAATCACACCAATTATCTCCCTTTCATTCTTTCATTCTCTCTGTTTCACTTGTTTTTTTTTTCTCTTTTCGCGAGAGCGGTGAATTAGTAGCAACAGTAGTCGTGGTTGCTATAGGAAATAGTCATAAAAAACGCCGCTCACCTATTTACATTTTTTTTAATGATTTTGAACTCCAGTAAATTTATTATAACTTGTGTTTTACTGAAGGAAAATTGAAAAATATTTTTTCACAATATAGCTGAGAAGGTGATCTATAAACTGTAATAATTGTTTGAAATTTGATCCAAAAATGGGTGAGCGGTGGAGCTTTAAATGACTAAAACTGCCACATAAGCATATATTCAAAAACACTACCGTGTTTGAATGATAAAATAGATATAAATTATCTTACCTACGCTATCACTTTTCACACACGTTTAAAAAAGTAAGATTTACAAGTAAAGATGCTGATTGATGCTGGTTTTAAAATGATTAATGTGATGTTGGTTTTAAAATGATTAATGTGATGTTGATTTTAAAATGATTAATGTGATGTTGTTTTTAAAATGATTAATGTGATGTTGATTTTAAAATGATTAATGTGATGTTGGTTTTAAAATGATTAATGTCATGTTGACTTTAAAATGATTAATGTGATGTTGATTTTAAAATGATTAATGTGATGTTGTTTTTAAAATGATTAATGTCATGTTAATTTTAAAATGATTAATGTGATGTTGGTTTAAAAATGATTAATGTGATGTTGTTTTTAAAATGATTAATGTCATGTTGATTTTAAAATGATTAACGTGATGTTGTTTTTAAAATGATTAATCTGATGTTGATTTTAAAATGATTAATGTGATGTTGTTTTTAAAATGATTAATGTGATGTTGATTTTAAAATGATTCATGTGATGTTGGTTTTAAAATGATTAATGTGATGTTGTTTTTAAAATGATTAATGTGATGTTGATTTTAAAATGATTAATGTGATGTTGGTTTTAAAATGATTAATGTGATGTTAATTTTAAAATGATTAATGTGATGTTGGTTTTAAAATGATTAATGTGATGTTGATTTTAAAATGATTAATGTGATGTTGGTTTTAAAATGATTAATGTGATGTTAATTTTAAAATGATTAATGTGATGTTGATTTTAAAATGATTAATGTGATGTTGATTTTAAAATGATTAATTTGATGTTGATTTTAAAATGATTAATGTGATGTTGATTTTAAAATGATTAATGTGATGTTGGTTTTAAAATGATTAATGTGATGTTGGTTTTAAAATGATTAATGTGATGTTGATTTTAAAATGATTAATGTGATGTTGATTTTAAAATGATTAATGTCATGTTGATTTTAAAATGATTAATGTGATGTTGTTTTTAAAATGATTAATGTGATGTTGATTTTAAAATGATTAATGTGATGTTGGTTTTAAAATGATTAATGTGATGTTGGTTTTAAAATGATTAATGTGATGTTGGTTTTAAAATTATTAATGTGATGTTGTTTTTAAAATGATTAATGTGATGTTGGTTTTAAAATGATTAATGTGATGTTGATTTTAAAATGATTAATGTGATGTTGATTTTTAAATGATTAATGTGATGTTGGTTTTAAAATGATTAATGTGATGTTGGTTTTAAAATGATTAATGTGATGTTGGTTTTAAAATGATTAATGTGATGTTGGTTTTAAAATGATTAATGTCATGTTGATTTTAAAATGATTAATGTGATGTTGGTTTTAAAATGATTAATGTTATGTTGTTTTTAAAATGATTAATGTGATGTTGTTTTTAAAATGATTAATGTGATGTTGGTTTTAAAATGATTAATGTGATGTTGGTTTTAAAACGATTAATGTGATGTTGATTTTAAAATGATTAATGTGATGTTGGTTTTAAAATGTATTGTCCCCAAACCAAGAGCAACAATACAAAGTGTCACCTCTTCCGTTTAAAAAAAAATTACATGTTTTGTATCCTGATATCCTAACAATCCAGAATATTTTCTTTTAATGAGACTGAAATATCTCCTCAATTGAGAACATTCAAAAAAGCTGATACTGCAATAAATCTTCTCAAGATTAAAAATTAATTTGTAAAAATAAATAAAATAAAAGGGACAAAAATATTTGCAATTTATGAATAATAAATTTTCCCAATTGACATGTTTGCAAGTCTAGATCGTTCAAGACAAATAAACATGCACCCGAATGCGCTGGTTTCATCAAAAATAATAAAGTGCAAAAACTGACAAGTTTCCGTCATGATTAATTACATCGTGCGAAATTATTTTCCTTCGAAGTGTCGTAATGGCCACTGGGGAGAAGTTACATTTACAGTGACAAATTGTGGCACAAAATGCCTTTGGATATTAAACAACAAATAAACAGGCTGTGAAAAATGGAGAACATAGAATTTGAAATCTATCTATAAGTACATGAGACATGTATGTATGTCTGTCGTTTTCTGTTTTTTATGTTAAACTATTTGATTTTAGACAATTAGACCTAGGAATGTGAAATTTGGTAAGAATTATTCTCTTTCTATTCGGATTATTTTCAGCAAGTCATATTTCTAATTTATTTTATATACGAGTTACAGAAATTTGTTTTAGATCTGAATTAAATAGGTAACTGGAACAAAATATATTTGTACTAGAAAAGATAGCCGCACTTCACGTGCGACTTTGCTTGCTGTATGCTCGGGTACCTGCGTTGCGAGAACCCCTACAATAAATGAATGTTATAACATCAACTGTTCTTTAAAGTGTTTAAAAAATTTTAACTACCTCCTAAAGTAGCTGAAATCTAACTACGAATTTTAAAGCAAATAGATTATATCAAAGTTGACACTTATATCGTTACACATGAAAATTGAAACAATTACAAAGAATCACAATAGTTAACATTTGTTTAATATCACAAACACATTTTTATCAAAGATATAGCAAGGATACCCGCACATCGCGCAGGATTTTACTGTGCGCTTGGATAGCTGCTTCTTGGGCACCCTTGCAGTAAGTGGATCTTGTAAGAGCAACTATTGCTTAAACTGTTTAACATTTTCATAAACTCTACTACCTAGGGATGGTGCACAGAAACTTGGTGTGCACCATCCCCAGGTGGGGGGTTTCCGAAGAGCCGCACCAAATATGACCTTAACCTTATAAAATGGCGTGCACCATCGCTAGGTCGGACACTATCCTCATGTCAGGTTTGACCATGATCAGTCGAGTGGTGTTGGTTGTAAGAGAGTATATATACATAGGTTATGACCTTGAGTTTTGATCTTAATCTTGAAAACTAGGTGGTGACTATCATCATGCCATATTTAGTAATGATCAGGTTAGTGGTGTGGATTGCAGGAGAGTTGTCCATACAGACACACACACACATGAATGCTCCTACTTTATATATTGAGAGAGATTTCGCGTTTATTAACTGATTTTATATTACTACATTTTATTTGGATTATAATCTAAATAAAATGTAATAGTCTAAAATAATTATTCAGAATACTGTACTCATCTTCAATGTTATTCTCAAATTGTTTCGGCCAATGTATCTCCGACCTTTCTTGGGTGTATCTATTTATTTCTATCATCTCTCTCTCTCTCTCTCTCTCTCTCTCTCTCTCTCTCTATATATATATATATATATATATATATATATATATATATATATATATATATATATATATACTCTGCGGATTAAGGACAATCCACTTAATTTGTGTTTCCTTTTTGAAAATGAAATATGTTTTTAACATGTTTTATTAATTCTTTGTTCTTATATATAAATTTAAGTCGCCGAAACAGTCTTTCGTGATAAACAACTGATGATCCCTTAAATTAACATTAGGACTATTGTAGATTCGAGAAAGCAAGTTGATGCAGTGATTGAAGGTGATTAAATTACTTACTGATTAAATAGTTTTCCAACGAATGATAAAAAATATAGAAATTAAATAAGTTTTTTTTTATACAGTTTTACAGGTTAAAAAAATTCCAAGCAGTGGCGGCTCGTGCCTGGAGCTGTGGAACTGCAGCACCCCCAAGTTATTTTTACTCAATATTATCGATACACGTTAAAAAGAATATGTTTATTTTTTTCTTTCTATGTGATGATATATCATATTAATAATTATATATATATATATATATATATATATATATATATATAATCCTGAAGCTTAATATCGATAATTGTCTCCATACTCATATAAGCATAAAAGTAAAACTTTGCTTGGCGCTGCGAAATTCACAGTTACACATTCTTAGTGAAGTTCGCTTATGCGCATGCCCGATCAAGACGGCCAATATGAGCCAATTTGGAGCTGTAGTTTTCGCAGTTCTAAACGCTCGTGGAATGCGGCGTTTGCGCGTTTTCGCTTATTTTTTTTAAGAGGCTTGTTTACAAATGTTTTATTTTTATTATTATTAAAAAGTGTAACGTGTTCTTGTAAATAAAATCTCCACATTAAAAAAAAATTCCCGCACTTTTAAATGCAATTTAAGCAGAAAAAATATACAATATGCCAAACTTTTTTTTAATTAAAAGTGTTCGGGCTTTTTACCCTTGAAGCTACCAACGCGACTAATGTTACTATTTTTTTTTAACCTATATGACTTATTTTGTTTGTGTTTTTAAGTAGTTTGAAATCTATTTATTTTGTAGTAGTTAAACTTTACAGAATAAAAAATATTTACATTTTTTTCTATAGAAAAGCGAAGAAAATTTTATTTTTAAAATACATTTTAGTTAGAAATGATTTTAACTTATGTATATGTAAATATATATATATATATATATACATATATATATACATACATATATATACACATATGTATATGTACAAACATATATATACACACATATACACACACCCATATATATATACACACACATATATATCCACACACGATACATATATATATACATATATATACATATATACAGTGATGATCATATTTATTGGCACGGTAAAATAAAAGTTAAATTTTGTCTAATAAATTCTAAAAAAGGGATTAAATTAAAGAAAATAACAAAGTATATTATGTATTTTTAACTGGCCTTTCCGATGCAGCAATCGGATTTTAGAAAAAATAAATAACAAAGGAACAACAAACATAATTGCAAAAAACCCTTGTTCAAAATTATTGGCACGGCTTTGTTTTTCTTTTAGTATCAGTATAATATCAATCAATTTCCGGTTTACGTGCTTTCTGAACTTTTTTATAGCCATATTATGCTTGTTTAACGCTAATTCAGTGAATAACTTTTTTCAGATAATTTTTAGATAGCGATTTATTTAAACTATTATAAGTGACTAAATTATAATTTTCAATCGCCATGGTTAAAACTAAGGAACACAGCGAAGACGTCAGGAAGCTTGTTGTAGCATGCCATACCAATGGGGAGGGCTATGATAAGATTTCAAAGAAGCTAAACCTTCCCAAATCCACTGTTAGAGCCATAATAAACAAGTTCAAATCGCAAGGCCACGTTATGAGTTTAGAGGGTAGAGGGAGAAAAAGGATTCTTTCCCCAAGAGATGAACGGAAAATTGTTCGACAAGTAAAACAAAACCCAAGGATCTCTGTTGGGGAGATTGTTGATGAACAGAGCACCTCTGGAGTGAATGTATCTCGACATACAGTTGGTAGAGTTTTGAAGAGAGCTGGTTTAAAAGCATGTCGTCCGAGAAAGACTCCCTTATTGAAGCCTATGCACCTGAAAGCAAGGCTAGCCTTTGCAAAACGTCATATCGATAAAGATGTTGCATTCTGGAAACGTGTTCTATGGACTGACGAAACGAAAATAGAGTTATTTGGCCATAATAAAGTGTCTTATATTTACAGAAAATCTGGCGAAGCTTTCCTGCCTAAGAACACCATACCCACAGTGAAGCACGGTGGAGGCAGTTTGATGTTTTGGGGATCCTTTGCTGCCTCTGGACCAGGGCGACTTGTTAAGGTCACAGGTAGCATAAAAAAGGAAGATTATGTTAAAATATTGGATGAAAACCTGAAAGACTCTGCTAAAGAGCTCTCACTTGGTCGTCGTTGGTGGTTCATGCAAGATAATGACCCAAAGCATTCGGCTAAACTGACTAAGAAATGGCTCGAGGACAATCATATTAATGTTTTGGAGTGGCCATCACAAAGCCCAGACCTTAATCCAATTGAAAATTTATGGAGAACATTAAAATTGAGGGTAATGCAAAGGAAGCCTAAGAATCTTATTCAATTGGAGGATTATTGTCAGGAAGAGTGGGCTAAAATTACTACTGAGGAGTGCAACAACTTGGTTGTAAACTATGAAAAGCGACTGAGGAAGGTAATCAAGGCCAAAGGCTATACAATTGATTATTAAATAAATCGTGCCAATAATTTTGAACAAGGGTTTTTTGCAATTATGTTTGTTGTTCCTTTGTTATTTATTTTTTCTAAAATCCGATTGCTGCATCGGAAAGGCCAGTTAAAAATACATAATATACTTTGTTATTTTCTTTAATTTAATCCCTTTTTTAGAATTTATTAGACAAAATTTAACTTTTATTTTACCGTGCCAATAAATATGATCATCACTGTATATACACACATATGTATACACGCACACACATATATATACACACACATATATATATATATATATATATATACACACACACATATATACACACACACACATATATACACCCCCCCACACACATATATATATATATATATATATATATATATATATAAGCTTTAGCATTTATTTACCTCCCACGAGGACAATGTAAGAAGTTTTACACTTCGAACAACGTTTTTTAAATTAAAATAAGTATGTAAAACTGTTTTTATAATAAGCCCAGTAAATAGCAAAGTTTGTTTTCATTTTTATATAAAAAATTGTAAAAAGATTTGTAAATGAAATTATGTATCTTTAAATTTTTTTTCTTTGCTAATAGTACAAACATGTAAACTTTTTTATTCTATATTTTATTTACAAAGTTTTGTTATAAACACACATTTTTAAATTTTAAATAAAACTGTTATCCAATAAAACCATTTTTAAATGGTAAACTCCTAGCTTTACCATCGTTTGCAGGCAAGTAAATTTCAAAGATTTTGTTTTTATGAAAAAATAAATTGTTAAAAAATTGTAAATAAAATGTATTTAAAAAATGTTTTTCGTTTGTTTGCCTGCGGAAAAAGCCCGTAAAATTTTATTTAATCTGTAAAGTTTAAAAGAAATATATTTGTATATTTTTTTTATTAATCTGTAAAGTGTACACAATTTAAAATAGTGTTTTTTAATTCAAATGTTTTGGCGTATTACCCCTTTTTCGACGGCTTATAATGGCAAAGTTAAAAATATTTGTATTAAAAAAAGCAATTTTAAAGCTTATTTTGTTATACGCCTAATTTTAATTAACAACAAGCTTTTTATAAATAAAACCGTTTTTAAAAAAACTTTTTTCGTTAATAAAAATCTGTGACCTAAAAGTTATAAAAGTATGATTTAACTCAGTTAGAACTTCCGGTTCAGTTTAATCGCAAAAAGAAGATCCCGTAAACATTGTATTCCTTATACCTTAATTGATATTCTACTAATAGACTATCTAGTACTTACCTTTTCCAATACAATTGACATAAAAAGAATTTAACCAGGGCCTCCTTGCATCCCCGAGAAATAACTTCTGCGACGGTAAATGAACTTCAACAGATTGAGTTTTCACAGCTGTTTCTCCATGATAAAATTGAAATTAAGAAAATGATGTCATGAAAGGCAAAAAAGCTGATGTTCAGGTGAAAATAAAAGCAGTTTATAGTAATGCACATTTCACTCACTGTTATGCGCATCAACTTAATTTAATAATGAGGAATGCAGCAAGCATTACACGAAATGCTAGAATGTTTATCTCTAACACTTTGGCTGTTCCGACTTTCTTTTCTAGATCACCACAGCGTCTGTCCATTTTTCAATAAGCATATGAATGTAAGCATTCTACATCCATCCGCCACAAGGTGGAACTTTAACATAAATAGAGTTCATGAAAATGTTCAAGCATTAAAAAACTGTCACTGAAATTCAGTCAACATCATATATAGATGAGACCATTGCAGAAGCGACAGGAATTCTGAAATATTTGAACGATGAAAATTTCATATTTTGGTTTGAGCTATTTCATAAAATTATGTCTCATGTTGAAATTATTTCTCGGGAAATTAGCATATATAAAGTCAATGAATACATAACAAATTTCAAAACTGCTATTTTAGAGATAAGAAACACCAAATACTGTGGAAACCCTTCACAAACACTCAAGGGCGAAGCTAAAGAACTGTGTGACTATATATCTGTTGATATAACGGACAGATATTCTTCAAGTAAACATTTAATACTTGTTAAATTGTTTTACAAGATAAGCTTTGTTAGTTTTAAGAAAAAACTACCTACAGAAGAGATATCCTTGACAACTGAAGCATATCCTATGATTGACAAAGAAAAGTTTGAAAGTGAGCTAGAAATATTTTATAGTAGGTCAGATATCCATTAGTATTGCAAAGTAAATGATCTCCTGAAATTTATTTTAGAAAACAATTCAAACAATGTTCTTAGTGAAATCACAAAACTCATAATAATTATCTTGACAATTCCCATGACTACATCAGAGGCAGAACGTTGTTTTTCAACTCTGAAAAGAATAAAAACTTTTCTAAGGAACACCATGGGTTGCGAAAGACTAAATGCACTTGCAGTGCTTTCAATTGAAAAAAAGTTCTTCAGCAGTCATTCAGAAGTTAAGGAGAAAATTATCAATCTTTTTTCACAAATTAAACAAGAAGAATGGAGTTTACTTTCAAATGAATGTAATAAGTAAAATATTTAAAATATTTACATCTATTTAGGATTCCTTTAAGTTATTGTATTTTTATACGTGTGCATACGTATAAATTATATTTTTTATGTTTGTTTTATTTTTACACAATATTAATACAATAGGTATTTTTTTAAAACAGCAACCCCCATTATCTTAGGCACGAGTCGCCACTGCTTCCAAGACTATACAAACATATATATAGGCAGGAAGAAGGCCTAGATATTGTCTTCAGTACTGTCTGCACCACTAAAATTTAGTTGTAAGTGACATTCTTTTGGAGGTTGAAGGTTCAATCCTTACTGCGAATACAATTGCAAAAGACTTCTGCACGGTTATGGCTAAGATTATTACTAATTACAGTTTTTTCTATTACTTACTATTAACGTGCAAATTAAGATGAATTAATTACATATGGAAGATATTAATAAAATTTTAGGTTTAAAAATATTTGAAACAAAGTTTTTGCTCTCATTCTGATAATTATTACTCGCAGTAACACTAAAAAAAGTTTTAAATCAACTTGAATTCTATTGTACAATTTGTAGAAGTTTCTAATGTAACAGATTGGAGCCTACAGTAATGAATAGGTTAACTAGTTAAATATGCAAGTTACACACCTAAACTGAAGCAATTGTAGAATATACAGTTTTGAAACAAATAGATACAAATTAAATATTTGACAGACAAGGAACGTCTACAAACAATAACAGTCGAAACATAAACAAATCTTAACGATTTTAAACGTCAAAGATAATGCAATTGTTAGTATTGAAAGAGGTAAACGTTGATTATATAGGTAACGACCATAGGGAGAGAGAGAGAGAGAGAGAGAGAGAGAGAGAGAGAGAGCTAGGGGACATAGTTTTCGTACAGGAAAGGTTTTTGTCCTTTGGGATGCGAGGGGACAACGAATGTTTAAAGATGTAATGCTAGCAAGGAAAACTTGGCACTGTGTCCACGGTCATCACGCGGTCAGAAAATCTAAAATAAAGATGCATTGGAAACTATAATAAAAGATATGCCTGTTTGTTTAAAGAATTGTATCCTCTCATTTTAATGTGAATGTTTTCTGTTGAACTGTTGGTTTTGGAATATACATACATGTACGGAACGCGCACTAATACTATGATATAGAACAACTGTTTATTTACCCGTTTGTTATCAAGGGACGTTCTGTGGATTGAAGTTAGCAGCCCGTTAAAAAAACTGTCTCGTGTAATGTTTATTCTATTCTTTTAAAAGACCTGTTTATTGTATATGTTTACACCCATACGTGCATTAATAACCAGCAGGTCATTATTTCAATATAAACGCACCGATATACTGCACATGGTGTACATGAATTTTGATGAGTACCACAAAATATCATAGATGATGCTGCACGTGAAATTTTTGTGACAAGAATTGTACAATCTCCAACCACACCTCTCCTGAGTCGACACTGTTAAATGCCAGTGGCAGTTACAAGTTTCAGGACGACTGGAAACAATGCCGAGATCAAATGGTCGCCCATCTGGTACTGACCAGACTTATCATTTCTTACCTTCGGTGATTTGACGAGAATTGGTAGATGGGGGGGGGTCATCCGATTTTTATCTGTTTGTTAACTGTTTTATAAATGCACATGCATGAATCGTTCACATGTGAGAGTCATTATGTTAAGAATAAGTAGGTTTAAAAAGGTTTTTAAAGATCGTGTCAAGCTAGTCACTGTTTTTAGGTTTTCGTTTCGAGTATTTTTTTTTTTACTTACTTCGAAAAAACATAATACTCGCATGCACATGTCTCAGTTTCTGTATGAATTAAAATATAATATTTGTGCGTATTTTATGACCGGGCAACGCCGGACGGCCTGCTAGTACAAAATAAAATATAAATATAAATAAATAAATAAAAATAATAATCATAATCATAATAATTTCATATATAAGGAGCGGATAATTCTCTAGTTGAAATAATACCGTACTTTGGGGTAATTGCGCCAACTAGCTAAAAGTGCTCTTTTGCCGACCATACATATAAAGAGCACTTTTTTTTAACTGATGCAATTACCCAAAAGTACGGTAATTGCATTAGTAATAGATCTGATGCGATATTTTAGGAAGTGGGGTTTTTATAGGGAAAAATTCTAACTATTAAAAATTATCTAGGGTTTTCTTGGTTCATTTCCAAATATGGATTGATTTATCATTGAATCATCATCATCAGGATGGGCTCCTTGCCCAGACCAATGTGATTCTTCCTGTCCAGAGTTTCCTGTCTTCCATCAGCTGCCTCAGATCTTTAGGTTCACAATTGGCGTCGTGTGCTATTTGCTGGATGTATGTGGATCTAGGTCGTTCTTTGCTTGCGCATCAATGTTGTGGAGTCCATAGCAATACATCACTCACCAATTCATGGTTGATCCTCAGACAGTCACCGGAAAATCGTAGGCATCTTTCCCTGATGGTATTAGATATGGCAGGTAGGTTGCCATAAAGTTGCTGCTTCATGGAATGATATTGCCAAGATATATTTAATACTGTTCATAGCATATGGGTATATGTGTCATCTAGTTTTCTTTCCAATCTTTTGGTGAGTATCCAGGCTGTAGCACCATAAACAAGGAAAGCCTCTACCACTGCCCTGAAGAACCGCCTTTTCAGTTTGTTGTCATTGAATAGTGATGTAATTTAATGGGATGAAAGGAGTAAGTGATACAAAATATTACAGTGCTTAAATAAATCGTATCTTTAAATCTATTCATCTGTATATTTAGTCAGATATTAGAAAAAACTGAATCTTAAAGATCCAGGGGAGATAATTTTATATTTTCCCAAAGAGTGAGGTTATCGCCATTGATTTCTTGTTTTTAATTGTATGTATGTAAATACTGAAAATTGGATTTTAATTCGTTATAATACTTTTTGCCTTATGCTAGTAACTAAGATGATAACTAAAAAGTGTTTTTTTTTTTTTAGTATTATTACATTTTCACCCCAAACAAGGCACAATGCCACTTTGATGTAGTGGGCTACTATCAGGGACATAAGTTTCAGGGATACTACGTAGGGAGTTGAGTAGCAAGATGTCTGTTCACATTACTCTTGAACTTCTGCATGTCAGTACATTTGAGGAAGCAGGAACCTGGAAGGTAATTCCAAATTTTAGCAGTTCTGAGGAAGAAACTATTAGAGTAGAAGGCTGTCTTACATTTAGGAATCTCTACTGTGCTGCTCGTCGGGTTTGTCAGGGGTATTTACATCAAGGGGGTACAAGGGCTTGTAGTTCGTCGGGGCATCCACCATTAAAATTCTTGTAAAACAGGCAGAGGGATGCAACATTTCGTCTATGGTACAGAGGTTGAAGCTTAGATGACAGTTCAGAACCTATCAGGTTGTTGACTCTCTTTTGAACCCTGTCCAGGAGCGAGAGACTAGTAGCAGATGCACCATCCCAAATGTGATAACAATACTCCATCCATGGGCGAATGGTGCCCTTGTAGAGGTACAGGATACTTTTAGGCAGAAGTTACTTTCAAGCATGATAGAGAGAGCCCACCTTCTTCACAGCAGCCTTGGCAATACTCTCGATGTATCTGTTCCAATTCATGTTCCTTGTGAGCGTTAAGCCGAGGAGTTTGAATGGGGTACTTTCAGATAATGTATCTTTAGCCATACTTATTAGTGGTTGAGAAGGTTTCTTGTAAATATTAAAGGAAACGAGCAAAGTCATGGTAGCATTGAACGTTACCATCCATTTTTGACACCATTCCACTATAGACTGGAAGTCTTCCTCTACGGTTTCTGCCATTACCTTGGATATGTATTCATTTGTTTTCTCCCATACCTGTTATAGAGCGTGGTGTTGTCAGCAAATATGTCCATCTCAGAGACTATTTTATCAGGGAGGTTATTCATGAATATCAGGAATAATAAAGGTCCAAGGATCAATCCCTGAGGTATTCCCGCATTTATACCATATGGTTTTGACATAGCACCATCGAAGACAACTTGGATTCTTCTCTTATTTAAGAAGGATTTAATTATGTTAAGTATTCGTCCAGTAATACCATCTGATCTGATTTTCATGAAAAGACCGTCATGCCATTCCCTGTCAAAAGCTACTATGCTATATCAAAGAACCTACTGCCGATTTTATATGCACGGCCTTATCTACATTTTTATCCAACAAATATATTCCTACAGTTTTTTAGGAACATATATTTGTCTCTGAATTGTTTAGTGGTTCGCTACTATTCAACGAAGCAAGTGTATGATGCAATAAAACTTCTCAACTACACTTGTCATGTTAGGCTATATAAGGTGTTAACTTTGGCCAATATCCTTCTTTCCTCAGATTTTTTCGATTATTGATACTTATCAAAGACATTCTGATACAAAACCTAAGAACACTGCCAAGCACATAAAGTACCTTTTATCTGAAATTTCATAAATATCAGCCATACTATTTTCGAGTTTATAGGGAACAGCAGCCTTGATGATACGATGATGGCTTTCCACTATTCTGTTGCAACTTATTTGAAATGTAACTGTTGTCAGCTATTAATAATTGAAAACAAATTTAATTAAATAAATCAACTATGAAAATATTTTTAAATAAAGTAATTAAAAAATATATTATAAAAAATAATTAATAACATCGGGCTAATTATTAAAATAGATTTTCGTCAATGTAAAATGGAAACAAGGTTACTTATTGAATGTAGATTTCTTTGGAATACATAGTATATATAAAATCGTGCTGGAATAAGTGTATATCAGTCAGTTTTCAGTATGAAAATTAATTTGCTAAACAATGTACCTTCTGGAAATATTAATTAAATTGTAAACAAAGAGACAAGAATACGACATTATTATAATAGATATTGTTGCTATATTTTTTATATAATAAAAGAGTATGATTCAAAATATTGTAAGGTTTTACTTATAGACATTGACAATAGGCACAGACCAATCAAATGGTGCCAGGTTCTCTCAACAACCAATCAGAAACCAGAATTCCTCCATAAAAATATTGAATCTTTAGCATTCTCGCACATAATTTTTCATGTGCCCACGAGAAAGATTTTTTGCTCATTGCTTGCAAAATTTTAAAGTCAAGACTTGTACATAACAACTACCTATTTGAAACTCTTCTGAAATAAAGCATGGCTTTCAATTCAAGATATATACAAGATTCAAGCAAGCAATCAGGGACACCTGGACTGGCCACAGAGTTGTATAATTGTATAGATTGTCCATCTTACGAGACGGTAGTGACTAAGGCTGGAGCGCAAAAGGGTTTGGATTTGATTCTAGCTGATGGCATTAAAGTCATTTTCTTTTGAACTTTTTAAATCACTAATATATTTTGGATACCATATTATAATCAACAGAGTATCAGCGCTATAATTATACTTTTTAAATCTGCATGAATTAATCTCCATATATAATATTTTGATTGCAGAAATTTTCCTCTGGACCAAATTGTCGGAGGTTTGCAATAACAGATGCTACATTCAAAACTATTATCCACCATCTTATGTAACTTTGGGACGTCGTTTTATACACATTTATTCGTTCTAATAAATACATATTGCATGTATTATATAATTGGAGAAACATTATCACGACCGCCAATATCTTTAGATGAAGCAGTTCCTATTTTCTCTCTAAATCTAAAGTCTTCCCACGCCCCCAATCAAGACCGGGAAGATATATACACATTATAACTATATTTCCCTGACACCCTTCTTATATGTATCATACACTCATAGGCATTCCACTCCCCGATTCTAAAAAAAATAATCATTTCTCCCTACTAACATGCCAGCTATTCTCATTGGCTGATAACATTATAATCTCTTATTCCAGAATAAACACCCTCTTTAACCGAACACGCCAGACCTTTACAAATATGGCCGCTCTCTCTACATGAAACAATAGTTTTATGAATATTAAACCAAATACAAAATTATTTAAAAAATCAATCCCTAAAACAAAATACATACAATTTACAGAACTCATTGTTTTTTTTTCGCTTACGATTATACTGAGGAAGCCGACAACAGTGCTATTTCTTTTTTTTTTTTTTTTTTTTTTTGGTTTCGCTTTGTTTTATAACAGGCCGTTTCCTTCTTTATATGCTTTTCTTTATTTTCATTTTTTCGATACCTAAGCACACATTAACATCACACATATTTACGAGTGGGGTCTGTTTGATTATAGACTAATTTCTTAAAGATAAATCTCTACTTTAGATCCACTTAAACACTTTCCTTTAAAATGACGGCTTTTATAGATTTTCCTCTATGCTGATTTAAAAAAAATCTCATTTATATTTGGCGAATACAAGTAGTTTTAAACAAATCTAATTATACCCAACAGACACTGCCACCCCCACATTTCTTTGTTGGTTCAGAGTATTTGCATGTGGGGATCCTGACAGCGATTATCAAGATTAAATTTGTGGCAAATGTTTGGACAGTCCCCACCCGGCTACCAAAATAGAGTGTCTATTCCGAAAGCTATTCTTAACATTGGAATGCTGCCAGTGACCATTCCGAAAGCCGTTCTAAACATGCAGGGGTTGGGGGTGTCTATTCCAAAAGCAGTTCTTAACATGAAGAGGTTAGATGTTGGGCAACAAGACAAACAGTACTTTAATTTTTCTACGAGAGGAGAAGGGCATGCTTGCACCGAGCAACGTCAGTTAACTGGTCCTGCTAGTATATAATATTTAAGTGTATTTTACGACAGAGCAATGCTGGGCGGTCTGATAATATATGTATTTTAAATTAAAAGGAAAAAAGAAAATGTTCGAAGATTTGTCTATTCCATAGGTTTTATTCAAGAGATTGTAGGTTTGAACATAATTATGTTTTTTTAGCCGATTTGAAATGTGAAGTATTTCCTTTCAGCTTCCAGTTAGAAATATGGATCGGTTTGCCATATTTCACATTCTTTCTTTGTAGTTATTTCATACATAAATTAGTGTGTGGGCTGTTTTTAAATCTGCATCCATACATTAAGGTCAGTTAAATTTTAACGTTTTCTCGTCCATCTGACGATAGCTCAAACAGTAAAGAATAAGTGCTGTATGTCTTGTTTTCAAATCTAGCAGTTGGCTCTCTCTCTCTCTCTCTCTCACACACACACACACACATATGTATATATATTGATTTTACTTATGAAATCGCTACAATATATTGTGCACAATATAATTGGTAGAGAATTAACGAAATCTTCATAAATGAAAATATATTTAAGCATATTTTAGGGGCAGCTTGCTAGTAATATATATATATATATATATATATATATATATATATATATATATATATATATATATATATATGGCAATTAAGCTACACAGAATATTCCACGTTTCATTCTCGTGAGAATTTCTCCCGAGAATGAAGCGTGGAATATTCTGTGTAGCTTGTCATATATATTTTATAACTTACTACCTAGCCCTTTCTATGTATTGAGCGCTGTTGAAGTAAATACTGAAAAAATTACGCATAAAATTATATCTTCATATATTAATTTATGTGATTAAATGAAGTAATCATATATATATATATATATATATATATATATATATATATATATATATATATATATATATATATATATGCGAAAATGTATACATACATAACTTGCTTTAAAATAAAATATTGACTTGCATGATATCTTTAATACGTAAAGAGGTTCAACCCTGAGGATATAGAAAGAAGACTTACAAAAAGGTTTATTTGGAAGCCTTTCAAAAATATATTGGTTAGTACGATTCTCATTTAAAATATAGAATTTGACATGAAAAAAAGTAAAAAAAAAAGCAACTTAATACGCAAGCGTCGTTTAGAAGGCATAAACGTGTCTTTTTAAGCAAATGTACAAAATAGCACACGTGTATATCTAAAATATAAAGTGCCATATATCTGTCTGTCTGTCTGTCTGTCTATCTGTCTGTCTGTCTGTCTGTCTGTCTCATTATTTTCAAACTCTCTTTTCTCAGAAACGTTGCATCCCTCTGCCTGTTTTACAAGTATTTTAATGGTGAATGCTCTGACGAACTGCAGACACTTGTACCCCAACGATGTAGATACCCTTGACAAACCCGACATGCAGCTAAATCCCACCCCCACACAGTAGAGATCCCTAGATGTAGAAGATCTTTCTACTCCAGTAGTTTCTTCCCCAGAACCGCTAGACTCTGGAATTCCATTCCAGGTCCCTGCTTCCCCAACTCTACTGACATGCAGAAGTTCAAGTGTAACGTGAACCGACATCTTGCTGCCCAAATCCCAACATAGTGCCCCAGTAGCTTCTGCCCATGATAGTAGCCCCTTACACCACAGTGGCAATGTGCCTTGTTTGGGGTGAAAATGTAATAAAAAAAAACAAAAAAACTAAAAGACGCAGATCGGTGCTAGGAGCCTCAAATGATTGGATTTTTTTACGAACCGTTTTTATGGATCTTTAGCAGGTTAAAATAGATTTGAAGAGGTCATAAATGGGTCAAAATTGTGTTTATTCATCTTAGTTTATTTTATTATTTTTAATCAGTTCACATGCATGCCATGTTGGTACAGTGGTAACGTCACCAGCTTTGAATGCTACAGTTTCAATTTCGATTCTAACTAATGGAACCAAATACGTTTTTTTTACTTTTGAAATATTGACTCTATAATAATATATAAAAAATCTGGACAAATTAAAATATCATATTTAAGCGTATTTTACCCCTGGTCAAAGCCGGGAATCCCTTCTGCTTATATATATATATATATATATATATATATATATATATATATATATATAGTAGCGTCCAAAACTAAGGGACACAATTCTAAAACCTAATATTTGTCAGAAATAACAACTGCGAAACGTCCCAAAATAAGGGACAAAATTGAGAAAAACAATATAAACAGCCAAAAAACAATAAAAATACATGTACAATCAATGACAGCTGCACACCTTCAACTACAAAAACGAATCAGTTCTTGACAATTCTCGATACTAATTTTAGACCATTCTTCTTGAAGCTTCACCCACAAATCCTCCGTGTTAGTGGGATTTCTTTCCATAACTTTCACTCTTAAGGTCTTCCAAAGATTTTTTATTAGATTTAAGTCAGGACTTTGCGGTGGCCAATCCATAATTTTGAAATCTTGGTCGCTAAGGTAACTCATTACCACCTTTGCCTTGTGACATGGGGTATTATCTTGCATAAAGGTAGTCCTATCGAAACCTGAATTCTGTATGATTGGCACAGCATGATCTTGAACAATGTTTTTATAGATCTGCGCGTTTACACGAGTTTATAACCGGACAAGAGGCATTGTACCTTGGCTAGAAAACATTTCAAATACCATAACGCTTCCGCCCTCAAACTTGGCAGTTTTCCTAGTACATTTTTCACTTAATCTTTCACCAATAGATCTCTTTACATTGTTTTTTCCATTATTTCAAAATAAATTAAACTTGTTTTCATCACTGAAAAATACTTTTGCCCAAATTTTCATATGTCCAAATTACATACCTGCTTGTAAACTCTAATCTCTTCTTATTCTTCAAACTAACAAGTGGCTTCTTCCCTGGGGTTCGATTAAACAGCCCTATTTTTTGCAGTTGTCTAGAAACAGTCTGCCTTGACATATTAACACATGAGGTACTATTCATAACCCTTTTAATTTCTGTGCTAGACTTAAAACGGTCTTTTAATGACATACACTGCATTATTCGATCTTCTTTTGCCGAAGTTTTGCAGGGTCTTCCGGTTTTAAAAGCACTAACTATTTTGCCAGTATCATTGTAGGATTTTACAACCCTGCCTACAACACTCTTGGAACGTTTCACTTTCTCTGAAATCTCTCCAATGGTGTGCTTTTCCTTGTGTAACTTCACAATAGCTTGTCTCACAGAGAAATCAAGTTTTTGGTGATTCACCATGGTGCCGGCTGATGCAACGTTTATAAATGACTCAGTAAGACTTATTCTTTAGAGGAAATCAAAACATTTGAATATAGCATATGGTTTACATTGTTTTTCTCAATTTTGTCCCTTACTTTTGGACGTTCCTATTTTGAAAATAAATAAATAATTGTTATAATTCCTTTTCTATCCTTTGCAAATGATTCAAATTTTAGTATGTTATTATGGATGAAAGCGACTACTAGTTGTCAAAATTTCAGCTTTTCACAGTTGTTATTTCTAACAAATATTAGGTTTTAGAATTGTGTCCCTTAGTTATGAACGCTACTGTACATATATATATATATATATATATATATATATATATATATAGCAATTTACAAAATATATATGGCGATTAAGCTACACTGAATATTCTGCGTTTCATCCAACTATAGGATTCGTCAGGCTTATATATATATATATATATATATATATATATATATATATATATATATATATATATATAATATTTTGATCGGGCAGGTCTATAATTCTTGGAAAGTTAGGTTGAAATTTCTATCACAAAACTAGCAGTGTGTATAATTATAAGTTATTGTAGAATTGCTATTTTTTTTTATAAAAAGTTTAGGAGTTAAAATTTGATATGGTGTTTATATTGGAGAGGCATAATTTTACCCATTATTTCTTCCACGGTCCAAAATAATCTATAAGCACCTAAAAGAAATTAAATAATTAATCTATAAATATTATTAATATATTTCCATTTAAAATTTTTAATATATATATATATATATATATATATATATATATATATATATATATATATATATATATATATATATTTCAGAATGTGAGAGATTATATATTATAAATTTCACAGCCAAACAACGTCGCAGCCCACAAGAGCCATGACAGTCAACGAACCAGAAGTCCAAGACTCGAGTTTCGCCCTCATTTGAGCTCATCAGTTAGCATTCGAAACCCGAGCCTCTTGCTTGCAAGGCAAGCACTCTGCCAACTGAGGAAACGCCCCACATGCAAGAAATTCTATTAACTAACACAGATCAAGCAAACCACGCCGAAATCCGACTGTGAAATGGACCTACTTTGTCTCAACAAGGGACGTGGTTATCCAACCAGTTAGTAACCCCAAGCGCATGTCTCACAAAGTAGGAGTTTAAACTCGAAAGGACGATGCCATCCAGCAATGCTAATCTAGCGAACAATTAATGATAGGATTTTCAGAATGTGAGAGATTATATACAATAAATTCCAGTCAAACAACGTTGCAACCCATAAGAGCCATGGCAGTCAACGAACTGGAAGTCCAGACTCGAGTTTTGCCCTCATTTGGGCTCATCAGTTAGACACATCTGAACTCAGGATTCGAAACCCGAGTCTTTTGCATGCAACTGAGCAAACGCCCTGCACACAAGAAATTCTATTAACCAACACAGAACAAGCAAACCGCGCTGAAATCCGACTGTGAAATGAACCTACTTCGTCTCGACAATATATGTATTAAGTATATATTCCTTATAATATGGTCCAAATTGTTTTAATGTTTCCGGCTTAAGAATATATATACTGATTAAATACATCCTAATGATAAAAAGAATCAGTCCACAATAATAATTTTTTTATTTCAGTAAATACTTATATTTTTGCTCTCCATCTTAGGCATGCTCTGCAACTGTAGCAATGAAAGTATTAATAAAATAACAGAAACAATATTATCTACAATCTTAAGTTTATTACCGGGAGAATTAATATTATCTGTTATGGACAGCAAACTACATTGTTAATCCTTCAAAATATCCTCCTCCCCGAGTCTAATGCACTTCCTCAGCCTTTTTTGTCTGTCTTTATAAACGGCAGAAGTATTCTTTCATAATACTTCTCTTTATTAGTTGTACTTTAAAAACTGTTGAGTCTGACGAAAAGAAGAAATTCACGTGGACAGAATCAGTTGAAAAGTAGGGTTGTTACCGGTTGCTATTTATTGTAGGAATATATTTTTTTGTTTTCCCCATCCCCTTATTTTTCACACACACACACACACACATACACACACACACACACACACACACACACACACACACACACACACACACACATATATATATGTTGTACATTTGTTTAAAATGCATTGGATTTTTATGCAAATTGCCAGAGACAAGCCTTGAAGCCATTTAATGTGAGGAGCTAACAAGAACGAAAGATCATTACTGCAAAGACGAGAGATGCATATTGACTTTAGGAGGAAAACAGTCAGTAGGAAGAGAGTCTTACAAGCTTGCAATTCTTAGAAAAGAAACTGGAATAGGATACTGCATTACAATGAAATATGAAAACTTGGAGACGATAAGACCAACCAAACAAACGTGCTGGAACAAAAGAAGCAGGAACAGATCAGACAAGTGTTGTATTGTAAAATACAAGATCTCCATCGAACCTATAACGACATGTAAACAAAAAACAATTTCCATCACCAACAGCAAAGACATCCAAACATCAATCGCTGATATAACAAAAACGATACATAAGCGATAATGGCGCCAGTCTGTGCTTTACTACGATATTCGATCGACTGTTAGCGACGCATTAAGTTGTCAGAAACTATGCTTGTTGTATCCATTCTTCCATTATGATTCACGGTTTATTATAGCAAAGAATTATCGGGCAAAACACATTGCCCAAGGAAATAGCTACACTAAGAGAGAGAAGAGCAGAAAATTGCAACATATGAGATACAAAAATATGCGATAAAATATTTATCAAATGATATCAAGTTATAAACTTAATCTAAATTCATTTACAGACACACCAGGTTTAAATAGAAATAGAACAAACACAGAATCAAGGAAACCAAAATTCTTTACGGCTAATCGCATCTAGCAGCAAAAGTTCCCTATTGTTTACACCTGAAAATATGCTTACAACTACGTCCACGTGCACGATATATAAACGCTTGCAACGTAACTTCAGCAGCAGTGATAATGGAGGCGGACCCTACAACTCATATGAATTACTCTTTCTTTCTCTAATATTAGTAGCAACAACTAACTCAATGTCTTTGCCCTTTTTTTCTCATAGTAGCAGAAGTTGTTTGCTCACTATCGACAACAACCCTTAACTACAAGGACTTTGTTATTTTCGACTTTTCGGAAACTTCTAATCAACAAAAGACATGTTCACCGTTTTGTTCTACAATAACTATTTAACATAATATTCTGTCTGTCTTTCTTTCTTGCTATAATATGCTGAAATTGTTATTGTGACCGTCGTTATCAGGTATTGAGATATAATACCTGATAACACAAATACGACAACTGGTATCAGGCGTTCAGACCGATCAAGTCAGACAGTTTAGAACTCAAATACAGCATTAGTATCAGGCGTTCGGTAAGATTAATTCAGTCAGAAACTCAACAAAATGATAAATGAAGACTACAAAGATTTCACCCAATTTGAACTATTCAGTCTCATCAAGGAACAGAAACTATTAACTTAAAAAACGGGATCGACACAATTATCTGAGGATGCATTCTGGGAAATTCAGTTGGACATTGATGCAATAATGACTAACCTAAAGACAACCTCCATGTCGACAACTACCACTGCTCAAAAAACAAGCGATTACAACTCAGTAATGCGTCAACAATCCATATAAGACATTATGAGGCAGTAAGCAACTTTTCGACGTTCACCAATTCATCACAGCCTTAAACAAAATATATGCAATACACGTCACGTCAGAAATCTCTGCTTATCTAAGCCTAGAAAGAGAATTTGTTAAGTCTACAAAGGACCTACTTGAACCAGGCATCATTTAATTCATGCCAGAACATTTAATTAATTCATACGTGTTCTTGAACAAATGCTCATTCCTCATGCCCAAAGCAGAATTCCTTGGACGCATAAACCATGGAGGATTCAAGGCAGACCCTGAATACGTTCAAGCCATCAAAGAAATGGCAACGCCAACTTCAAAAGAATTACAGAGTTTCATTGCAGGCTAGTATGGATCAAGCAATTCCTTGAGACGCGCCTACATAAACATATTAGATTGGACATGTTTTCGAAAATTATGGCCCCCTATACATGTGCTTAAAAAGATCAATAAATCATTCTTCCGGACGGAAAAAGCTGACATTTTAAAAAGAAATCAAGGACAATCTCTCCTGCCTGTCATCTGCTTTCCTGATTTCTCAAATCTTTTTACATTAACTACAATTGCATGCAACATGGTCTTGATGCAGGAAACAAGTAGTGGAAAAAATATTGTTGCAGTTGCTTCTCATACGTTCAGCCCCACTGAAGAGAACTGGTCTCCAACAAAACGCAAAGCATTTACTGTGAAATAGACAATCCAGAAATTCGATTATTTTTACGCAACCACCCCTTCATAATATTTACAGACCACAAATCAATAATGCAAAATACAAAGGTGGCAAGAGGAAATATCATGCTACAGATTCGTCTTGGAATATGTGGAAAGTGAATCCAACGTATGGGTCGACATGCTTAGCAGAAATAGTGGACAAAATAAACTAAAGATATCAAATGACCCTAACTCAGCAGGCATTACATTTACATTAAGTGATTCCAACTTGAATGTCTATGTACCTTCGTGGTGCCTTGAAGATATAAAAAATTTGTAAACGAACAGCAACAAAACGAGACTCTAGCCAGATTATATGCGCCCTCCAGATGTTTAAACTATATGGTCCACTTATTGAGCCCGATAACTATCAGGCCAAACTTTTCAAGAAGTTACATTATATTTTTCTAGAAGCAGGAACGTCTGTTTAATGATACGAGATGATGAACATTCACCAAAGCGAGTCATACCATACAAGCTCTACGCTAGATACGTATATCAATCACATGACAAATACAACCATTCAGGCATAACTTCTTCTTAGCCTGAGCTTCTTTCCGGCTATTGGTGGGAGTCCAAGAAGCAAGACCTTCAGGCATCAGTGAATTCTTGTGATCCTTGCACATAGTGTGAGGGAAATTATGACAGTCACACCTACTGACCCATTAGACTGCAATAGAAGAAAGAGACATTTTGAACTCATTTTCATAGACTTTGTTACAATGCCGAATTTGAAAGGGAACGATACATCCTAACAATACTGGACAGCTTTAGCTGGTATTTTTAGCCATACTGTGTGCAAAGGATCGCATGATCAATACCGCCCATAGCTTATACCAATTATTCCTTCGCCACAGAAATCCCAAGCATTGTATGGGCCGACATGCTTAGCAGAAGTAGTGGACAAATGAAACTAAAGACAGCAAATGACCCTAGCCCAGCAGGCATTACATTTACATTAAGTGGTTCCAACTTGAACATCTTATATAGAAGCTAGAAGTAAGTGTAAGAAAAAAATAACGACAGCTAAGAGAGAATATACCAAAACCACCAGAAAACACATCGAAGCACAGAAATTAGAAACCCATGACATTTTGGAAAATCTATAACAGTGTAGTAAATAATGGGCAATCAACAATTCCCCAACTATCCAACATGCTTGCCAGTCGGTTTACCTCCAACTCCTAATTGGACCCTGAAAACCACTCCCTCCCTGACTTTCCTTTGTGGATAGATGCCACACTGGATGATCTGAAAAATACCCCTTCTCAGGTGCATGATATCATAAAAAATCCTAGACACTTCAAAAGCATGTGGACCCGATCTCATCCCAGATGTGCTATTATAAAAATGCTCAGCTGACGGTTGCTCTTGTCCTCTCCAAACTTTACAACAAATTCCTTAACAAATCTTGCTTTCATAACTTCAGGAAAACTGTTTCTCTGGTATTAGTTTACAGGAATTCTGGCGAAAGAACTGACTCATTAAATATTCGGCCCATTAGCCTCCTCTCACTTTTCGTAAAAATATTTGAGTCTATAGTAAATCAGACTCTAGTCCATCAGCTTACAGCTGCTAAAGTTAATACTTTATACCGACCAACAATATTGATTAAGGAAAGCTCGTTCTACCGCAGATATCCTAACTGTAATATCTGGACGTATATACCATACACTGGACAAAGCAGGGGAGGGTAGAGCAGTAGCCCTAGATATATCTAAGGCTTTTGACAGGGTATGGTACGATGGTCTTCTCAGGAAAATCAAATCCTATGGTATCACTAGACAAATACTTAACATAAATCCTTCTTAAATAAGAGAAAAATCCAGGTTGTCCTCGATGATCGTAAATCTTAACAATATGATATAAATGCAGGTGTACATCAAGGGTCTATCCTTGGACATTTATTATTCCTAATATTCATAAATGATCTCCCAGATAAAATTGTCTCTGAGATGGGTATATTTGTTGATAACACCATGGTCTATAACAGGCATGAGGGGAAAACAAATGAACACATATCTAAGGAAATGGCAGAAAACTAGAGGAAAACCTCCAATCTGTAGTGGAATGACAAAAATAGATAGTCACGTTCAGTGCTGCACAGACTAAGCTCGTTTCCTTCAATAATTACAAGAAACCTTCTCAACTCGACCATTACTCCTGATCTTAAATGGAACACGTACATCAAATCTGTTGCCAAGGCCGCTGGAAAAATGGTGGGATCTTTCTATCGATCCTGTAGATATCTCACTGCTGATGCTATTCTCTATCTATATAAGAACCAGGTACGTCCAAGGATGGAATACTGTTGCCACATCTGGGCAGGAGCTGCTAGAAAGGACTTGGCCTGCCTTGATAGAGTTCAAAATAAACTTCGTAGCCTCGTAGGAGATGTCCTTTTCTCTTCCTTGCAACCTCTATCTCACAGAAGAGATGTTGCGAGTTTGTCTCTGATGTATCGTTATTTTCATGGAAAGTGTTCGACTGAGCTTCAATCTATGGTCCCCCCTCGCCAAACTTTCACAAGAAACACTCGTCTAGCTGTAAACACTATCAAAAATTCCCCCCCACTCTTTATCTGTGCCTAAACCTAAACGTAGATTCCATGAACAAAGCTTCTTTCTTAGAACTGCACGCCTGTGGAATTGTCTTCCGTTTTCCTGCTTTCCGGCTGACTACAATATGATTTTCTTTAAGTCTAACGTAAATAAGTTCTTGATGAGCCGTTCCATATAAATTATCAACTTTACCAAATTTTCATTACTAATGATTACTATATTGTCCAATTTCTAATGTACACTCTTTTACCCTTATCCTTGAGTGGCCTCTTGGCCTTGATAATGTGGTGATGCCTATGTAAAAAAAAAAAAAAAAAAACTACTAATAGCTATGGCTAAAGCTGCACTATCTGAAAGAATTTCTTCCAAACTCCTCAGCTTAACGTTCACAGGGAACATGAGTTGGAATGGATACATTGAGAGTATTGCCACGACCGCTGCAAAGAAGTTGGGCCCTCTTTACCGTGCTAGAAAGTTACTTATACCTGAAAGTATCATGCACCTCTATAAGGCCACCATTTGCCCATGTATGGAGTATTGTTGTCACATTTGGACTGGTGCATCTGCTACTAGTTTTTCGCTACTGGATAGGGTTTAAAAGAGAGTCGCCAACCTGATAGGTCCTGAACTGTCATCTTAGCTTCAACCTCTGCCCAATGGATAAAATGTTACATCCCTCTGCCTGCTCTACAAGTATTTTAATGGTGAATGTTCTAACAAACTACAAGCCTTGTTCGCCATCGATGTAAATGCCTTTGACAAACAGCAAAATCCCATCCTTACACAGTAGAGATCCCTAGGTGTAAGAAAGCCTTGTACTCTAATAGTAGCAGCAAAAGTTCCCTATTGTGTACACCTAAAAATATGCTTGCAACTACGTTCACGCATGCATTATATAAACGCTTGCAATGTCACTCCAGCAGCAGTGGTAACGGAGGCAGACCCAACGACTCATATGGATTACTCTTTCTCTCTCTAACAGCAGTAGCAACAACTAACTGGAACCTCTTCTCATAGTAGCAGAAGCCATTCGCTCACTGCCGACAACAACCCTTAATTACAAGGACTTGGTTATTTTCTTCTGTTCGAAAACTTCTTATCAACAAAAGACAATGTTCATTCATTTTGTTCTACAATAAATATTTAACTTAATACTCTGTCTGTCTTTTTTGCTACCATATGCTAAATTTGTTATGGTGACAGTCGTTATCAAGTACTGAGATATAGTACTTTATAATACAAATATAAGAACTGGTGTCAAAGGTCACAAATATAACACAATTTTGAAGAACACGTGTAATAACAGTATCATTAACAAAGACTGAGATTGGCAACATCAAGTCTGTGAGAGAGTGAAGAAAGGTAGGGGTCAATCAAATTACAGATATGTAGCTGCACCTTATCAAGAACTCTCAGAGATTTATCAGCCTAAATGTGACATGTACATGGTCTGAGAGTAGATAGAAAATAGTCCCAGGTGTGAGAAAGTATTAAAAGCAATAGACAGAACCGAATTTAGTAGAAAGAGTTAAGGATCTTATACAGGATGGAATAATAAAGTTGTCGACATAAAGAAAACACCACTACAGATTCATTTTATAACTTTTATTGAAAAATATCAATTCAGGTAACTTGATTATGAAGTAGAGCTAATATGAATTTAATGTAGCCCCCTTCAGCTTCAATCACCACCGCGATACATGTTCAGAACTGGGAGCATGCCTTTTCCACAAGCACCGGCGGGAGCTTGGCGAATACATGGCGAATATTTGGCATATGGTGGCGTTCAGGCTGGTTTTGGTGTTGTGGGAGGTCATGTTGCTGATGTTCTCGACCTATGACCAAATGAAGTAGTTCAGATTGGGAGGGAAGGGAAGCCAGTAAGAGAAGGGTACAAAGTCGTAGCACTACTTCTGAAGACAAGTCTGGGTCTCTTTGGACTTGCGGGCCGGCACTGAGTCCTGCTGCTACACCCAGGGACTGCCAGCGGCCACCTGATTGCATCAGAGGATCGCCAAATTCTTCAGGTACACTTTGGTGTTGACTTTCAAGCCGACTTCGATGATGTGATGTTGCATGATGTGGTCCTCACACGAAACCACACTAAAGACCATAACAGTGGCCAGAAACTTTGTTTTCATCACCCTGGGTACGTCCTTGTTATTTGTAGCAATCCAGCGATGCATTTTGAGGGTGTTGGCAGTAGTTCTGTTGTCATAACTTGAATCGGTAAAGAGCGTGGATTATACAGTGCATCGCCGATCTTGCTCGTTGAACATTGTGTTACTTTCAGACATGATAGAAGGCTCTTACCACTCTTGGGATTTGTTCCCAACTGGCCAACTAGTAGATGGTTTACAACAAAAGAAGAAAACTGGTTTTCATCAAACGGAAATGGAATCATGCCGTCTTTTCTAAGGCGGCAATTTTATTGTTCCATCCCATATATATTGTTAACTATTCTTGTCCCGCGTTGCCTGTCAATCTTTTGACTTTCATTTTTGTTTCACTTTCTGATTTTTCTTTATATTGCTTTTTTTTAAATTCCTATTTTTACCGGGATTTTGAAAGTTACATTTAATGATTATCGTTTGGTCATACAATGTATCTGTACTCGAAGAAAGACTTGATGAGAAAGAAAAACCAAATTCAGAAATTTAAAAATCAGGAAGTTTTAGAGTTGATTTCTTATCAAGAGCAGGTTCACCTAGCCATTACAGTAGCATGCAGAGTGAGGTGTGGTCAATGAAGCAGTGACCCGGTATCCAAATTGGGAGGGAGGATCCCATTATGTTCAAATTCTCTCCCTTTTTCATATTTCTCAGTACTAAGACTTGTGCTCGAATCCTTGGAGAATATAATCAAAGAATTGACCCCCGGCATTACCAGAGCATCACCAGAGCCCTTCATACCACTAATCCACTTTAATAAGATTCTAGCATCTAGGTGTAATTTCAATAAATAGTTTTCTTTCCAAGAATTTCTCACCTGTAGAACACGATATCGCATGTCTGCTTCCTTGCGGACTAGAACACAGTCGTCTCCAAATAAAATGTCAACAAATACTTTTGAAATTCCGTCCTCATAAACAACCAAACTTGTTTGTTACACTAATAATTTGCACTCTTCTCAAATATTATGACAATCTGTATATTTCATTAATCTTAATCCTCGATAGACCACTGGCCTTGATAAGCGGTGGCATATCAGTAAAACAGTAACCGCTTTAATTATTCATAAATATGTGTTTCTTTTTAATTTTTTTTACAAATTGTCTTCAGCTTTTTGAATTTGCTATTTTTTCAAATACCAAAAATCTCTGAAATTTCAGCATAAAAAAATTACACTCCCCTAAACTATAAATTGTGAAAAACTCAATCCTGTTCCAATGTAGGTATATCTTTCGTGATGGCATTAAATCCCATCTGTCAAATAGAATGAACCGTATATCAACTTTTCTATCAACAATAGAAAACATTTTCTCTCTTTTTCTCACCATAATTTGCTTTTGTTTATTTTTTTTAGATGAGGAAAATTTTATTTTTGCTGTTATTTATACATTTTTTTTCCTTCCTGTAAGATGTCGTTTTGATGTTTAAAAATGTTCAGGATGTTGTGAGTTTAGAGCGCTAGTGCGCATGCGCACGAGATGTTTACAAATAGAACGAAATTGGCGCCTTTTCCCAGCTTAGTCGTTCGTTACCGACCATGTTGTTGTACCTGCTGACTTTTATGTTCTAATATCTTAAAAGGTCTTTATTTTTCATTACACAGGACTTCAATATTTAATTCGTTATTATTCAAAGATGTAATATATATATATATATATATATATATATATATATATATATATATATATATATATATATATATATATATATATATATATATATAATAAATTCCACAGCCAAACAACGTTGTTTGGCTGTGGAATTTATTATATACAATCTCTCACATTCTGAAAATCCTATCATAAGTTGCTCGCTTGGTTAGTATTGCTGGATGGAATCGTCCTTTCGAGTTAAAACTCCTACTTGTGAGACATCGGCTTGGGGTTATTAGCTGGTTGGATGACCGCGTCCCTTGTTGAGACGAAGTAAGTTCATTTCACAGTCGGATTTCGGCGCGGTTTGCTTGATCTGTGTTGGTTAATAGAAATTCTTGTGTGCAGGGCGTTTGCTCAGTTGGTAGAGTGCTTACCTTGCATGCAAGAGGCTCGGGTTTCGAATCCTGAGTTCGGATGTGTCTAACTGATGAGCCCAAATGAGGGCGAAACTCGAGTCTTGGACTTCCGGTTCTTTGACTGTCATGGCTCTTGTGAGCTGCGTCGTTGTTTGGCTGTGGAATTTATTATATATAATCTCTCACATTCTGAAAATCATATATATATATATATATATATATATGTATATATATATATATATATATATATATATATATATATATATATATATATATATATAGTCTGGGTAGGTTTATCCATTAAAGGCGTTGAATGAAATTTGAAAATCAAATAAGAGACAAATAACAACGCAATTTTTTTTTAACCTTTATAAAATAAACATTCGTTTATTTTATAAAGCGAGAGATATTTCGGAGATTATACACTCCTTTTTCAATCTGTATATACATATATATTTTTTTTCTCTCATTCGTTGTTATTAAAAATAATCATTCGTTTATTTTATAAAGGTTAAAAAAATCGCGTTGTTATTTGGCTTTAAAGTGTTAAATGTAACACGTCTCTTATTTGATTTTCAAATTTCACTCAACGCCTTTAATGGATAAACCTACCCAGACTTTCAAATCACGCGCGACCACGCGTAATTTTCAGGCTACAGAAAAACCACAGCTAACAATTTCTACGGGACAGTTTTTAATGAGGTCAATGACCCGGTTTGTTTGTTTTTACCTAACTTTTGGGGAAAAACAACTCCCCCCGTTTATTAGAGAAGTGTATCGTCTCAAAATGCAAGCAACCATCTGATATGACGACGGTATGCCGACATTTGACCAAACGTTACATCGCTTTCTGGAGACCATTGGCGGCAGTGATTCGAATCGAGTTTTGCTTTTTTTTTATACCGAAAAACGAAAGTAACATGCGGCGATCCCAAAATGTCGAATATTTAACGTTTCAGAGTCGGGCAAATTAAATAGACGGGCGACCTCCGTCCGTAACTCATAGATATTATGATTTCGAAGTGATATAAAAAGTTTTAAAAATGAGTGACGGCTTCGAGAAGCTGCCGAAAAAAATCCTTTTGCGGATATACAGAAAAAGCGAACACACATACATACATACATTTTCGCTTTTATATTTATAGATAATATCATGTTCGGCATTTCATATGCTTTTTATTTAGGTTCAATTTTTGCAGACATTGTGAATTCTGTTTGCTGTGTTTATGAAGTTTATCCACAGGTTTTAACAGTTTTACTAAATTTTCACATTTTCTTTTTATTGAACAGCTGCCAAAGTGAACGTTCAAAATTCAGGTAAGCACTATTTTTCCTTCAATTTTTATACATATCTTCTATACTATGAATTCGTTTCGCTTTTGGGTGTATTGATATTCATATTAAAAAAAACGTCTTTTCTATTTATCTAAAAAGAAAATACAATGTTCTTATATATGGGTCGTAGAATTGCATTCACTAGCAAAAGATCTAGCTAATTTGCATATTCTTTTAAACATTCATTTTAATTAATTCCCTGTTAGTTTTTTTCGTTTTTTTATGGGATGACCATCTTTATTTTACTATTACGTGTAATTATATTCATGCAATATTCTACATGATTTATACTTGCATAATATTTGCGTAAAAAGTGTGCAGTAAACACAAAATTGTTTCCATATATATTTATCTATACGTATATATTTTTGTTTTCTATCTATCTATCTATATATCTATCTATCTATTTATCTATCTACCTATCTATCTATCTATCTATAAAAGTGAACGTGTCTGTGTATTTGTGTATCTGTGTGTCTGTGTACATTTCCCTACACAATAACTCTGTCAATTTTTAGTCTACAGACTCGAAATTGGATATATAGGGTACTGAGATTTTGGAAAATCGATGTGATTGGTTTTCGGCCAGAAATTTGACGATTAAGGGGTCAAAGTTCAACGATTTGACCTTTAAGAACTCTACTAAACTCCTCCGGTAATTTTGGGTCTAAGCACATGAAATTTTGGATATAGGTTCTTTGGACATGGATCTAACTTAATAATTTGATTTGAGCCCAAAACAATAAACTTTAAGGGGTCATAATAGGGGTCAAAGTTTTAAAAAGTTGACCTCTGTGGTCTCTTCCAAATTACTCAGACAATTTCTGGTCTAAAGATTTGAAATTTTTCATAAATGGTATTCAGAAATAGGGCAAACTTTTTCATCAGTTTGGGTCGAAAATTTTTAGTTACCAATATATAAATGTATGTATGTATGTATGTATGTTTGCATGTCTGCCTTAAACTTTCAATAGAGGCGATGGATTTTGCCAAGATACGTATCGTTATAAAGTTCGACCTTTCCTACGACAAATATCGAAAAATTGGCTAAAAACATTAATATCTTCTCCTTCAACTAGGCACATTTCTACAGGGGAAAGGTCACTTTTTTCGCCGATATTTTTTAAAGTTATCCTCTCCTTTCGATTGTCTAGCCTTAATTTTAAAAAATATCACTTCCGGTTTGGCGATGGTTGCAACAACATAAATGTTAGGTTTTACCCTGTTCTTTTCCTCCTTCGCGGTACGGGTTCGAGCCTGCCTTCCTACTACCAATTTTTTTTTTTTTTTGCTCAACATACACATCCAAACACCCGGGCAACACCGGGCTGAAATGCTAGTATAGATGGAAAAGTGAGAGTGTCTGTGTGTCTGTGTACATTTCGCTACGCAATAACTCTGTCAATTTTAAGCCTACAGATTCGAAATTTGATATACAGGTTACTGAGATTTGGAAAAATTGATGTGATTGGTTTTCGGACAGAAATTTGGCGATTAAGGGATCAGAGTTCAACGATTTGATCTTTGAGAACTCTACCAAACACCTCCTACAATTTTGGGTCTAAACACGTGAAATTTTAGATATAGGTTCCCTGGACATGTGTTACGTTGTGTGTGTGATCATCTTTCTCTCTCCATTCTCTAACACATGGATCTAACTTAATAACTTGATTTGAGCCCAAAACAATAAATGTTAAGGGGTCAAAAAAGGGGTCAAAGTTAAAAAAAAAATTGACCTCTGCGGTCTCTTCCAAATAACTCAGACAATTTCTGGTATAAATATTTGAAATTTTCCGTAAATGGTATTCAGAGATAGGGCAAGCTTTTTCATCGGTTTGGGTCGAAAATTTTTAGTTACCAATATATAAATGTATGTATGTATGTATGTATGCATGTATGTATGCATGTCTGCCAAAAACTTTCAATGGGGGCGACGGATTTTACCAAGATCAGTATCGTTATAAAGTTCGACCGTTCATACGACAAATATCGAAAAATTGGCTAAAAACATTAATATCTTCTCCTTCAACTAGACACTTTTCTACAGGGGGGTCACTTTTTTTAGCCGATATTTTTGGAAGTTATCCTCTCCTTTAGATTGTCTAACCTTAATTTTAAAAAAATGTCACTTCAGGTTTGGCGGTGGTCGTAACAGCATAGACGTTAGCTTTTTACCTCATTCTTTTCCTCCTTTGCGGTACGGGTTCGAGCCTGCCTTCCTACTTCCACATCTTTTTTTTTTCAACAGACACATCCAAACACGCGGGCAACGCCGGGCCGAAATGCTAGTATATCTATAAAAGTTAACTTATCTGTGTATCTGTGTATCTGTGTGTCTGTGTACATTTACCTACGCAATAACTCTGTCAATTTTTAGTCTACAGACTCGAAATTTGATATATAGGCTACTGAGATTTAGGAAAATCGATGTTTGTCAAACATTTCTAACAAGAACAAAATGGGTGAAACCAACCCCTACTAAAAAAAAAAAAGAAAAGAAATAGCCTACAAATAATTGTTACCAAAGGCAATAAAAGTAGGTTATAGTTCGTTTAGGTTACTTGGGAGTACGTTAAAGAAATTAGGTTTTTGAGATATTCAAAGGTAAAAGTAAATGACCTTTTCTTCATTAACACGAATATTATGGAAAATAATAATAAAAAAATGAAATATATAATTTGCATATTTTTATATATTAAAAAAAAATGTATGTAAAATCTAATGAATTATTTTAAACTTTCTCTTTTTTTGTGTAACGAAGGAAAAAGTAATAAAGTTATTTCATTTCTTTATGTGTATTTTTTCTTGTTAGATTCTGTCTAGATGTTCTTAGTGTGGCATTATGGTTTGCGCTTACTAATAATCAAAACATTCGTAATTTGTACTAATTAATATATAATCACACAGAAAGAGTTAAAGATTAATTTTCATTGGTTATTAATTGCGTCCCTACATGCGGAGATTCGAAAAGACGAATATACAACTTTTCTAAAATTAAGCCAATTAACTGAAAAATATTTTTTCTCAAGAATGAGTATATTTTATTGCTTTTTTCTTTCTAAAACAACGATATACATTTTAGTAATATTCTTAGTCTTAGGAATATGACTTAAAAACTGTGTGCAACATTACTAAGTCCAAATGCAATTTAGCGATATCAATATATAATCTTACCTTTATGAATTAATAAAACTTTGTGTTTTTCTGAATTTTTGGGATGAGGATTGATTAATCGTGTTATCTGGATTCTGTTCTCATCTCGATTGTTATTTTCACAACAATTTTCTCTTCTGGAGGTTGAAAGTTCAATCCTTAGTGCAGGCCGTGCAGGCGACACTAAAAAAATATAATTTGGACTTTTACCCAGTCATTGCTGACGGAATGAGAATATGATACCCCTGTGAATTAAATAAAATTCGTGCAGATTCCCGAGTTTGACAGAGTTTGAGTTCGACAAAATACACCTGAAGAAGCTTTACGGTTGTTCGAACATGTTTTCCCACACATATACACACCCACACGTACGCACACATGTACGCACACACACACGCACGCATATACACAGTCTCATACACACACTCACATTCATGCGCATACACACACCCGAGCTGTGATGTCACTTTCTTTTAAGTGAAAGCCAGACATGTGCAGTCAGAACACTAACTCCAGTATAAAAGTCAACAAAACCTGTTAACTTCCCTTTTTTCGTCTGGACCAGCGTTCGACCTGTTGAGTCGACGAACCGACCGCGTGTTCTAACGTCACTTTCCCTGCTACTATAATGTGGGGCAAGCGCAAGTACACTTTATACGCTTTCTCTCTCCATGAACTGGATTGAATTTTCTCACTCTATATCCCCTTCGCTTTGGCCCATCGACACAGACATGTGCACGACATTCTACTGAGCTTAACCCTTTCTTTCTACAGGCCGGCTTGCCACTTCGCATTTCTCTATTG
The DNA here is from genome assembly GCF_053919585.1 of Euprymna scolopes. Taxonomy (NCBI): domain Eukaryota; kingdom Metazoa; phylum Mollusca; class Cephalopoda; order Sepiida; family Sepiolidae; genus Euprymna; species Euprymna scolopes. The sequence goes on along the minus strand of NC_136495.1, from coordinate 152,631,558 downwards.
CATGCCCCCTTTCCTTCCACGCGCATAGTCGTCAATGGCTGAATGAACACGTGTACACCGAAGACTTTCATTTCTCAACAGAAAATAAACGACATGTTTATTTTACTCCAGCATTTGAGTTCTTTGTTTCCTTCATTCAATTCGTTTCATTATTTCTTCTTGTAGCGAGTTAGGGTATTTATATCCTGGTCCACAACAAGGTCGACTGAAAGATTTTGAAAATAACAGTAAAGATGAGAACACTAGTCTGAAGAATCAAGTTATAATACGTAATTAAGGATTGTTTGTTTTTTTCATGCTCAAGCGTTTTATGATTCGAATTACGTTTTTAAAATTATTTGTTGAACTGTTTCCTCCTTTTCCTCATCCTTCATGGTGAAAACATAATATTTGTTCTATTCTCGGTTGGCAAACGAGGGCTTGTAGATTGAAGCGAGTTTTATTTTTGTCCAATGCCCTTATTTTTTGTGTTGAGGTACGTTTCTTGATTCCCCTGCTCCAACATTAAAAATGCGACTTTGCATCTAACTCTGCCCTGCTTGGGAGACAAGTAAATAGGAGCTATTTTTTTAAGCAAGGAATGCATTAGTATAAAAAAGAAAGACACATTTCTAAATGCCAAATATATGACTTGTGTAGACAATGTATTTTATAAGTTAAAATACAATTATCCCCACTGCAAAAGTAAATTGGTTAAATTAAAACCTAAAAATGATGCAATTTTAAAATGAGCAGGATTATTATTATTATTATTATTATTATTATTATTATTATTATTATTATTATTATTATTATTATTATTTATTTATTTATTTATTTATTTTTAGACAACAAAATAAAAAGGAAAGAAAAACAGAAAATAAGCCTTGCTTCAAAAAAGATATGTTTAATAATATTGTATTAATTTAAAAAAATTATATGGTTTTTGGTTTCAATTTCTATTTTAAAAATTCATACATATATAATGCTTCAAAAAGCTGTGAACATTTTTTCTTCGACCGGGTGCCATCAAGCTCAACATATAGCCCAGACTTGACTTTTACCGAACATTTTCTATCTTAACTGGAGACACTCCAACCCCCACCTAGAATTAATACCAATTAAATTAGGACAAAAAGTCTTGTTCCGAAGAAGAGATTTTTAAATATCGAAAGTTTTAGTTAATAATAATAATAATAATAATAATAATAATAATTACTAGCAGAACCCGTGGAAATTTCACGGTGGTTAAAAATTGTAAACAACACACATCAGTAAGAAACGTATCACATAATCAAACAATTACAATGAGGTGGACCATTAAAGACTTAACTAAATTATGAAGCTCTGGATCTTCAGTTCCTGCTATCTTTGCTGACACAATTGCATTAATTTGTGGGACTGTTCTGATCTTATCCTGATCTCATAACATTATGATCATGTGTCAGTGTGGTAGCCCTCTTTTTTGAAATTCAATAACATAAGCATTTGCAAATGGAATTCCCTGTCTTTAATGTTTTTGAAATGATTAGCTAGATGTGCATAGTACACATGTGATATTAAGTCAGGTCAATTTTATGCAAGTCCTGATGGGCCCAAGTTGTTCGATTACATTTTTATGCGAGGAATAGGTCTGTTTTGTACTAAATACTTTGTAATAATTTCAGCATGACATGTAAGTAGATAATATAGGTTTCACCAGAAATGCGCAGGTTTAAAAGATCCCTAATTAACAAAAGCACCCTATGATTTACTTATTTCAGCATGGCATGTAAGTAGGTAATAATGTTTTCACCTGAAATGCGTATGCTTTAAAAGATCCCTATCCAACAAAACACTCTATGATTGTAAATATTTCGACATGTCACTCACGTAGGTAATAATGTTTTCACCTGAAATGCATTGGAATTCGTTCCGATTTCAACATAACACATAAGTAGGTAATAATATTTTTAATGAAAATGCGGAGATTGGGAAAATCCCTAATCACCAAAAGCATCCTAGAATTTTACTTTTTTCGGCGCGCTTAAGTAGGTAATAATGTTTTCAACTAAAATACGTTGGAATTTGGACTAATTTCAACATGACATATAATTAGGCAATAATGTTTTCACCTGAAATGGGGAGATTCAAAAGATCACTAAACAACAAAAGCACGATATGATTTTACTTATTTCAACGTATTACTATATAATCAGAATGTGCTTAGGATTTTCCTAATTAGCGACACCATTTTTTTTTTATTATTAATCAAAGATTTATTAGTCATTTGATATTCCACTTTCCTTTTAAGGGATATCAGGATGATAACGGTCGAAGCAAATTACAGTATTAATATATAGATGATATTTTCGTTACTTTTAATATTGAGTTAAATATAAGAATAATATTTATAATGATTGTCATAGGTACGTGCAAAATGAATAGCCGATGCTCAAACTGTATAAACATTTTGTCTCATCCCTTTACTTAAAAAATTTACCAAAAATTTTACCAAAAATCAGGAAATGAACAAATTTTAATGAAATGTTCAGTATTTATCAATTAATGATCTGATGAACTCATTATTTTTATTTGAATTTTAGTGGAAATGTATTATTTTGTTTAAACAAAAAACTAAAACCTTTACTAAAGTTATGGTTTTCAGTAGTAAAAACATGAATGAATTTACTCTTGCTTTTTTATGAAAATAAAGCATCGTAAATTGTAACAATGAAAAAAAAATAATTTTTTCAGAAACATTACTAAAAAAGCCCCTAAAGTTCATATTAATGAATTCGAGAAAATCGAAAAAAAAAAAAATTTTTTCGAACTAACGATATCCTTGAATCAAGCAATGTTTATTTAATTTTTTCATGCAAAAAATTAGAATTGCAAAAGATATTTCCTCTTTTTTTAAGATTACATTTTCTGCACAATTTTTATATGTAAGATTCTAATATTTTCCTTACTTGAATGAACCCGTAACATAATTTTTATATAATGTTGAAATCTAAAAAATGATTTAATTTTAAAGCAGGGACACAGAAAAGTAATTAAATTTTTAAAAATGGTAAAAATTATGCAAACTTTCACGATAGGAATGTACGAATGCACGGTTGGAAAAAAGAAGTACCAGCACTCCCTACCCCCTCCAACTACCTGGCGTCATTTTTAGACAGCCTTTTGATTTTCTGACATTTTGGGCTTCCATATAACCCATTCTTAGACGACTTCATTTGTTTCTGTTTGTGCAAAGCCAGGATATCTGGCTTTGGGGGGCTAATTAGCTATTATTTTATACAAACAATGCGTTTTTTTTTATTTAATTCAATACCTTAAGACTTTCCATTACTATTTATCTTTGAAATAGAATCAGAAAACTAACATTTATCTTTCAAGGGATTTTTTACAATGAATTTATTTAACTTTGAAATTAAGCTGAACTTGTCAGTTTCCGAATGTCGCCGTGAAAACATTTTTCATTTTAAGTTTTTTTTTGGGGGGGTCACGTGTACAAATATCTTTTTTGTCTTTTGGAAATTAACTTTAGGCTTTAATCTTTCAAATACAATAAAAAAGTAGTCGGAAACCTACAAAAAATTATGATAAAACGGATTTCAAAACTATGTCTCCCTATTATTTTTCCGCCATTATTGCTCGTACCTGTCGTAATATTTACAATGATAAATATAATATTTTTTTAGAAATTAGATAATATAAAACATCGGTTCATAGTCTTTAATTATACATAACTTTGTAGTTACATACACAAAATTCTATAGTTAATAGACGATTAAATTTCATACTTTCGGTCATAAGCCCGATCGGTTTACATCCAAATAACATTGATTTTACTTAAAGAAAAATTTACAATAACGTAAAGGACAAAAAATGAGGCATTTTCGTTTTTTTGTTTTTTTTTTGTACAAACGTTAGTTACTTTAATAGTAATTTATCAGTTAAAAACAAAAACTTCTTAAACTGCTTTTCTGATATCTTTGGACTGTTAGATACATTATCTCAGTCGTAAAGAATTTCTATTGGCCCGAGGATAGAAAAGATACTATAATTTTATTTCAATCTGCAGGCCTGACATCCTTAGGTTTACAAAAAGTTGCTAATTTTATTTATTGGAAGTAATATAAATACAGAGACACATTTTTAATGGGGTTTAGCGCTAAGAGTTCACACAAGTCTTTTATTCATTCCTGACTATACAAGGGGCGTGCAATAAGTAATCGAGCTGAAATTTTGCATGTGCAATGATTTATATCTCTACGGGTTATGTGGCCAATCACAGCTCTGAACTAATTGTGGTTTTTGTTTTACAGGTGTTTGAACTGAGTCAGGTGTGAAATGGAGCCTGTTGAATGTCGAGCAGTGATCCAGTTTTTGTATTTGAAAGGACGCACACGACAGGAGACTTTTGATGAAATGAAACTTATGGTGATAATGCCCCATCATATGCCCTTGTAAAACGCTAGCATCGTGAATTCAAACATGGCCGGAAGTCTGTGGGAACAGCTCCCAGACCTGGTTGCCTCCCTTCTGCCATTGATGAGGCATCTGTCCGTCAAGTTGAGGCTGCCATTTTGGAAGATCGGCGCATTACTATTCACCAAATAGCCCAAGATGTCAAGATTAGTACAGGGTCTGTGGAAACTACCATTCATGACCATTTGCATATGCATAAGGTGTCTGCCAGATGGATTCCCAGGCTGCTCACACCATTCCAGAAGCAAGAACGTGTCTAGTGCTCGAGGATAAATTTGGAGATGTGCCAAGAAGATGAGTCAAAGTTTTTCAAAACACTGATTACACAGGATGAAACCTGAGTCCATCCCTACGATCCAGAGATCAAAGCTGGAAGCACTTGGACTCACCACCTCCTAATAAGGCAAGGGTGCAGCCCTCCGCTGGTTAGGTCATGCTCACAGTCTTCTGGGACCAGGACGGTGTAGTGATGACAGATTTCCTGGCAAAGGGTACCACAATTACAGGAGCCTATTATGCTTCACTTTGGAGGAAATTAAGGGAAGCTATCAAAATCGAGAGGTGGGGCAAGATCTGCAAAGATACCCTCCTCCTGCAGAACAACGCTCCGGTCCACAACTTGCATGTCGCCAGATCAGAAGCACGGGCGTGTGGTTATGAAATCCTTCCTCATCCTCCTCACTCTCCTAACCTTGCACCCTCTGACTTTCACCTCTTCCCAGCCATGAAGTTGTTTTTGAAAGGAAAGCGTTTCCCAGATGATGCAGCCTTGATTTCTTAAGTCACGTCGTGGTTGGAGGACCAACCTGGGATGTTCTACAAAAACGGTCTCCAGAGCTGCATCAAACGATGGGAGAAATGCATAACTCTGGGTGGTTCATATGTAGAGAAAGACTAATAACTGTGCCAAGTTTCGTTGCTCTACTTCTATGGGAAGTCGGTCGGGGGCATTACTTATTGTACGCCCCTCGTCCCTGCCAGTTATTAAAACTAATGGAAAGTGGAAGCCTCCCGTCAGCCTCCAAAGACAATGGATCCTCTCTGTAAAGGTAGCTACACATGTAATTGTAAGGTAAGGGTTGTACAATCCTCAACCACACTTCTCCTGAATCGACACTGCTTGAATCCAGTGGCAAGAAATCCAGGACGATTGGTAACGATGCTGAGATTAGCAGAAAACACATACGCAAATGCTCACCCATTTTAGTATTGACCAGGCTCTGCATTGCTTAACTTCGATAATCTAACGGGTGTGTCAACATGATTATGCCAAAACTACTCTAAGACTAATAATATCTATATATCTATAAAAGTGTACGTGTCTGTGTGTCTGTCTGTGTACATTTCCCTATGCAATAACTCTGTCAATTTTAAGTCTACAGACTCGAAATTTGATATACAGGGTACTGAGATTTTGGAAAATCTTAGGGATTGGTTTTCGGCCAGAAATTTGGCTGTTAAGGGGGTCAAAGTTCAACCATTTGACCTTTGAGAACTCTACCAAACTCCTCCTACAATTTTCGGTCTAAACACTTGAAATTTTAGATATAGGTTCCTTGGACATGGATCTAACTTAATAACTTGATTTGAGTCTAAAATAATAAATGTTAAGGGGTCGTAATAGGGGTCGAAGTTAAAAAAAATTTACCTCTTTTTTTTTTTTTTTTTTTTTTTTTTTGCTCAGCATACACCTCCAAACATCCGGGCACTCATGCTAGTAATGATATAAAACTGTTTTTTTTTTCTAAATTATAAATAATCAAAGGGAGATAATTGACAAAATAAGAAAAGGAAGAGGGGTGAGGTTAACAGCAGGGCGATTGTGCATGTTAAAATCAAAAGTGCATGTAACTAACTTTAAAATATTGGATTGTACGTTATGTGTGATACTTGTAGATGTTTGCTGGAGGGTATAGAAGAAAAGAAAACGGAAAAACGAGGTTTATTTGGAAACCTTTCAAAGACATATTGGTTTTTGTAATACTTTGTTCGATGCTTATTAGATATTTGAACAAATATATTATTTGATATAAAAAGGAGCGACTTGATGCTTAAGGGTTTTATTGAATGAATGATGAGATGAATGTGCTTTTTTAAGCAAATATATATATATATTTAAGAAAAAATATATATTTAAAAATATATATATATTTAAGAATATATATATATTTAAGCAAATATATATATTTAAGAACATATATATATATTTAAAATATATATATATTTAAGAAAATATATATATATTTAAGAAAATATATATATTTAAGAACATATACATATATTTTCTTAAATATATATATTTAGTTAATGTAAATGTCTCCTCTCATCACCTAGGACATAAGCTCACCAACCCTCTTCTCTATTGTTTCAGAGTGTAGAGTGAACAGCATTCTTTAGTGGAACTAAACTTGTATGGAACTTGAAGGCCACACTCAGACTTCATCAAGATCGTCAGTGCTGTGTGCAATCAACCCTCGTCAGTCTCTTTGCCCATACTTCATCAACTAAGGAAAGGTGTACTACTCATTTATGCTGTTCTATGACTACACATCGTCAAGATCTCAACGCTTTCGAAAGCAACTCATTCCATCTGGATAAATAATGAGCGAAAAAATTGAAGTCACCTGCCCAGTTACTAGATGTGGCAGGAAATCCCAGAAATCTCTCAGTAACGTGCTCATTACCTTCATGAATCTTCATGCCCAAACTTCCTATCCAGCCCCAATAGCCAACCCCCAACAACCAGTGGCTCCCAGGCTCAAGTTTAAGTCCCCATCTATTGGTGCCGGGAGCACTCCCGATGAGTCGTCTTTCAAGCAACAATGGTCTATGTATAAGACCAGGATGGCTATCACTGATGCTATGTGTGCCACGGCCCTCTTTCACTGCTGTGATGAGGACCTCATGAATGACCTCATGAGAGACTTGCAGGAAGATGTGTCATCAATGACTGAGGCGGACCTCCTTGCTGCTATAAGGCGCCTAGCAGTCAGGGTAGAGAGCACTCTGGTCCACCACATCAAACTCAGTAGGATGACACAGGCCTCTGGTACACCTATCAGGACCTCCCTTGCTGCTCTCAGGGGTCAGTCCGCCTAATGCCAGTACACAGCAAAGTGTAAGGAACCGGGCTGTGGCCACACTTATGATTACAGCAGTGAGATTATTACGGAAAATCTTATTGCTGATCCAGAGATTCTTTCTGATCTGGAGGAAACTGTTGCCTATATAGTCCAGAAGAAACAGGGTAAATCCACCAGGGTAACTGTTGGAGAAACTACTGCCACCATGAGCCATGGCAACGACAAACCCCACGAGTCACACACATCTCGCAGCAACAAGCAGAGAAAATGCTGGGCCTGCGGAGAACTACAGCATGGCAAGTCGAACAACCAGAATTCCAGAGCCAAGTCCTGCAGTGCTTGGTTTGTAACATGCAGCAAGTGCTCTGTAAAAGGCCATTTTGCGACCAACTGCAGTAAGTGCTTGAACTGTGGGTTATGGGGCACCGAGACAGATCTTCCAGGTGGTGCTCTCAGAACCTCCACTGTAAGGTTAAGCCCAAGTGCAGTAATGACGCCTTGCACACAGGGGATGATGAAGCTGGCACTCTATTTGACCAACTTTGTACCGTTCAGACTCATCAACTCTTAACTAGCAGCTGCAAGCCAATCAAACATCATGTTTACGAAGGCAAATGGGTTGCTAGACCTTCCAAGCCCTACCCTTAACCCAATGATGATAGTGGAGCTCACTCCATTACGAGATGAACACAGCAAGCTTAGCTGCCCACTAAAATCCTCCAACCCCACATCAATCCAAATACCTATGGTGGCGGATTCTGGTTGTCAGAGTTTCATCATACCATCAGTTGCGATGGGCATCGCCAAGACTGACATATTCCCTATTAAATTGCTCATGCGAGGAGCTATCGAGGAGGATCTAGGGGTTGAAGGAGGTATCTTCGTGGAGGTATCCACAGCTGATGTATCTGACACACCAAAAACAACAAAGCACTTGTTATATATGTCTAGAAAATTCGGCAAAGCTTTCCTTTTATTGAGATTGTCGGACTGACTTCCTCATCTTGGTTTTTATAGTCACAACGTTTCGAACGTTTTGCCCTCCGGCCTTCATCAGGTGTTTTGTATCGAACTGGGGCACCATCTGTTAGGAGTCTCGAACCCAACCTTTTATTATTATTACAGGGGTACCGTGTTCGGACTCCAGCTAGGCTTTGGGACATAGTTGCTGATTCTCTATTTTTTTTTTTTGAAAAATGAAAAGTGACATTCACATCTCTAGAAAGAATAACCTGGGACACAAGGCCGCCTTCCGGTACCCACCAGCTGCCAGCCGTGCAGATGATGCTTCTAGCCAAGAAGACATCGCAAATATTGGAGAGAATGATGGGATACACGCATCCATGTCTAACACTCTCCATGCAGTCACTAATGTGGTTTCCTGGGACATGGTGTGGGAAGCTACATCTTCGGACACAGACCTACAGGAATTGCACTGACTGATTCATGACAGATTTCCTTTGGACTGCTGACAGCTAATGACCGCACTCCGGCCATACCACCACATCTCCAACAGCCTTTGCACCATTGATAGCGTGATCCTTGCCAGCAACCGCATCATTGTGCCGGCAACATTATGCCAAGAGATATTGGGGGCCCTGCATGCAGCCCACCAGGGAGTCAGCTTCATATGTGCCCACGCGACTGACTCGGTGTACTGGCTCAATATCAGCATCGACATCCGACGTGTCAGGGACAATTGCACCCACTGCCATCGGATTGCAAAGTCCAATGCTATACAACCACCTTCTAATGCTGCGCCTCCGGAGTAACCGTTCCACTAGATCGCCAGTGACTACCTCACACACAACAACCATGATTATGTTGTTGTGGTCGACTGGTACTCCAACTGGCTGATTGTATTTCAAGCAGAGAACAGCGCAGATGGCCTCATCAAGCACCTCAGAGAAGTCTGCGTGACTTTTGGAGTGCCTGAGGAGCTGATATCCGACGGGGGACCCTAGTTAACTGCTGGGAAGACTCAGAATTTCCTCCGATCATGGGGAGTCTACCATCGCCTTACCTCTGTTGCCAACCCTCATGCCAACTGCAGAGCAGAAATTCAGTCAAAACTGTCAAACGAATGCTGATGGATAACAACTCAGCGGGCGGGTCCATCAATGTGGACAAGTTTCATGGGTGATGTTAATATACCACAGTTCCATCGACCCAGAGACGAAGGCATCCCCTGCTCTTATAGTTTTCAGACGACTATTAGAGATCCCATCCCGATCCCAATGGATCGGTACTGTCCCCACCCCATATGGTCTGAAACGCTCGTAAACAGGGAGAAGGCATTAGCAAAACGTCACTCCCTTAAGCATGAAAAGTGGAGCGAGTATACAAGATTTCTGCCCCCGTTAAGCATGGGGGATCATGTGTATATTCAAAACCTAACTGGAAATCACTCTAAACGCGGGGAACGAACAGGCACCGTTGTGGAGGTGAGACAATTTCACCAATATGTGGTTCTGGGAGACTCACGTTCAGAAACCGACAACACCTTTGGAAATTTAAGCCTTTCAGGACCACAACTAGCGAAAACGTGATGGAGTCCCTCCTACCAGTCACCAGGCTGCCAGAAGACGCCTCTGTCAGCACCCTACCAGGGGCGCCAGAGGACTCTCCTGCCACCTTGCCAGAAGTTCATGCTGGTAATCCAACATATGTAAGTCCGGCGATAAGGATTTTTATGACGTGCCATTGAGCCCTTCTGAGATCCTTCCAACTACACCTCATGCTTCTGACCCAGCTAGAGATTCTGCCACTCCCGAGAACTCCATACTGTTCGCACATGCGATCACTCCCAAGAACGCTGGAGCCGACACCACTCCCAAGAACATGCATGCAATTGCCAAGAAGGCCCCCAGGACCTTGAGCCGACTGATGCCACACAATGCTTCTGGTGCTTTAGAAACTGCACTAGCGAGTAGGTTGTGGCCCCGACGCAACCAAGACTAGTGATTTCATCACCAGTCAACATTGTACAGTGTATATAGCTTCAGAGGACTTTTGTACAGAATTTTTTTGTTGTGCCGCAAAAAACTCGCCATGCGGGGGGGGGGATATCTAATGTAAATGTCTCCTCTCATCACCTAGGACATAAGCTCACCAACCCTCTTCTCTATTGTTTCAGAGTGTAGAGTGAACAGCATTATTTTTCACGTCACTCACCCGAAATTCCTCATGAACTTGTGGGGGAGAAGAATGCATGTCGAGCAGGTTTAAATTACAGCTGTTTGTGAGTATTTGTGCAAATACTTTTTGAAATTGAACCTTTTAGTTTTTGCGCAAGTGAGAATAGTCTGAACAGTGCACATTGTGACATAAACAGAAGAAACTGTCAGCAGCTGTATTAAGTTCAACATCAGAATTTTGATTGTCCATGCTCATGTTGTGAAAAAGAACGCCCAGCATTCTTTAGTGGAACTGAATTTGTATGGAACTTGGAGGCCACACTCCGACTTCATCAAGATCGTCAGTGCCGTGTGTAATCAACCCTCGTCAGTCTCTTCGCCCATACCTCACTGACTAAGGAAAGATGTGCTACTCATCTAACATTTAAGAAAATATCTATATTAAAGTAAATATATATATTTTAACAAATATATATATATATATATATTTAAACAAATATATATTTTTAAGAAAATATATATATTTAAGCAAATATATATATTTAAATAAATATATATATATATATTTAAGGAAATATATATATTTAAATAAATATATATATATATATATATGTATATTTGAAAAAATATATACATTCAAGCCAATATATACCAACACTTTCTACATAAAACGTGCGAATTCATATGCTTTAACCTGTCTTCATCAACCGCCAACCAAAAGTGATAACACAGTTTCGGAGGCTGCCTCTCTTAGTACCACTAGTAGCATTCACCACCGGACAGAGTAATGGAAAAAAAAACTATAGTCCTGATCAGTTGTAAGTATTTACAACAAGAGTCAGTTCACAGATATTACTGCAGAGAATTGAACAGTCAATGGACTTACTGGATGAATATACACTGATGATAAAAAAATTTAAGACCACTTAAAAATCTCTAAAACGAAACCTTTTATTTAAGGATAGATTTTAAACTCCTCCGACTTAAGGTTACAAATAGTACAATCTAAAAGGTTATGGAAACAAAAAGGTACATTCCAAAAATGTTATTTAAAAATTTGCATTTTCATTGAATTAGGCTTTTTACACATGATCAAACTTATAACACCAAGGATATAAATTGTTAGATTTATGGTAATTCCAATGTTTTTAATTCAGTTAGAGATTAGCAATCACTGTGTAAAGGTGTTACCATACCTAAAGCAAGAAAACTAAACGAAGTTGAGCACTCTCGAATTCTAGGATACCATAAGGAAGGTTTGTCAGTGAGCCATATCAGCTAAGATAAATCGCAGTAAAACTGTTATTTGCAACTTTCTAAAGAACACTGAGAATTATGGAAAAGCAAAATCCTTTGTAGGCCCCCGCCCAAAAAAAAATTTCTCTTGCATTGAATAGGAGAATCAGACAGGTTGTTATGAATGACAGAGGACTTTCTTCTAGTCAAATTAAGGCGGTTACAGATGCTGAGTGTAGTGCAATAACCATCAGACGACACTTACAACAAAAAGGCATGGTAAATAAAAAGCGTAAACAAATTCCTCGATTGCTTCCACGTCACAAAATGGACCGCTTAAGATTTGGTCGTGAATACCAAATGTCAGACGTTGAGAAGTGGAAGAAAGTCCTGTTTTCTGATGAGAAAAAATTCATTTTAGATGGTCCTAATGACTTTCAGCGATATTGGCATAACAAAAACATGCCCCTTGAAATTTTTTCCACACATCATAGTGGTGAAGGGTCCGTAATGATATGGGGTGCCTTTTATTACAGAGGGACGATGGAGCTCCAGGTGGTGCAGGGTCGTCAGACAGCAGTGAGTTATGTTAGCATGCTACAAAAAGCATCTTCGATGATGGAGGGTCATCGTTTGTGTGGGGATAAATGGTTATTCCAACAGGATAATGCAACAATCTACACTGCAAGACGGACCTTGAGCTTTCTAGAAGAAAATGGAGTCCATCTCTTGGGACGTCCTGCATGATGCTCACCGGACTTGAACCCAATTGAAAATGTTTGGGGATGGATGACAAGAGAGGTTTATCGAAATGGCAAACAATATTCAACAAAAAATTAACTTAGTGAAGCCATCTTCAGAAACTGGAGCAGGATCCCCTGTACTTTAATGGAAACCCTTATTTCTCGCATGCCCCAAAGAATTTTTGAAGTCATCAAAAGCAGTGGAAGTAGAACTCATTATTAAGTTTGATTGTTGAATGTTTTCATACACTTTTCATACACTTTTTGTACAATTTAATAGAATTTTTTGTCTCTGGTCTTATAATTTTGATCATGTGTAAAAAGCCTAATTTAATAAAAATGTAAATTTAAAAAATAAATCTTTGAAATGTAGCTTTTTGTTTCCATAACTTTTTAGATTATAGTATTGGTAACCTTAAGTCGGAAGAGTTTAAAATCTATCCTTAAAAAAAAGTTGTTTTTTTTTAAAGATTTTTAAGTGTTCTTAAATTTTTAATCAGCAGTGTATATATCTCTCTCTCTCTTTATATATATATATATATATATATATATATATATATATATATATATATATATATATATATATATACATGTACTAGCAATAGTACCCGTCGTTGTCTGGGTTCAAAAACAGCCTACAGAAAATGGACTCTGATTTATGAAAGTATGATAGGTTATGAAAAGGAAGGGTTGTAATGAGATAGTTTCGAAATCTGTATATATATATATATATATATATATATATATATATATATATATATATATATATATACACAGAGAGAGAGAGAGAGAGAGAGAGAGAGAGAGAGAGAGAGAGATGTTGTTTGTTTTGGTTTTAGCAATATGTTTTGAATTAATTCAATTATTTACGAAAGTGCATTTTTACCTAAATGCGAGTTGGGAATAATATTCTCTTTAACCAATTTGGTACCCCCACATGGGGAGCGGTATATATTATTTTAAAAATATAATTATCCACTGACACGTGTTCCGTCATCTACAACTCATCAGAGCGGCTGAATCTAGTGAGATTCGAAATTGGAACACCACGTTAATGAGCCTAACCCCTTACCGTTCACCCATCTCGCACGACGGTCTGGCTATATCGCGATTTACTTATATATATATATATATATATATATATATATGTGTGTGTGTGTGTGTGTGTGTGTGTGTGTGTCTGTGTGTGTGTCTGTGTGTGTGTATATGCTTCTGATGATATTTTCCATATATATACACACTTTTTATTTATTTTACAGAGGCATTAAAATGTCCCTACACATTCAAGAGCATGTTTCGCACAGCCAGTTACAAGTAACAAGATACCTCTTCACTCGATATTGGTTAAACAAAAGTTCAGTCAGTAATAAGAATCTTACAGGAAATTCAAATGAAATTTTCATTACGAACTTAACTTTTGTATAAGTAATATCCCCTGAAGAGGTCTCAAGTTCCTTGTAACTTGCTGACAGAAACATGCTCATGAATGAGTAGCGACATATTAATACTCATGGAAAACAAATATAAAGTATATCTTTTTCTACTTCGGTATTGAAAACCCTTGCATTAGCCTTGTGAAAATTTCATTGGTTGCTTCACCTCTTGGAAATATTAACCTGGAATTATATTTATTGTTGTGAGAGTGGGATATGGTTTTCTTCGGTTCTAGGAGTTCCATCCTTCCAGGCTTTACACTCTCCTTGAGAAGCGGTTAGTTTATTATTAATCTCAAGGCGCTTTTACTAAGAAATCTTTTGTGGGACAAGGCGTGCTTGTGTAAGTGCGCTAGCTTCTCAAAATCACATTTAACCTTGTATTTAATCTAATAATAATGTTAGCGAAAATAAAGAGCATAGTGGGACACAAGAATACCAGGTAATAACTAAACGATTAAAATGAATAAACTTAATTTAATAATCGTTTTAAAAAACATATTAATGAGATTTGAAATAGGTGAAGTCAAATTTCCAAAGAGATTAAACGCTTTTATAAACTCCTTCACAGGACAAACACAAAGTGACTTGTATATATAAGTGGAGATATAAACGGTTTATATCGCTACACTAATCATAATAATGTATCAGTCAACAAATAAATAAAGACCTTCTCAGGCGATAAGTCTTTCACTTCAAAAGTTCATATTTGTAATGTAAGTCGCAAGATAGTTTCAGAAAATACATTTTGAAGATCACGTGATATTGAGAGAAAACGAAAACAAGAAGAAAAAGAAAAAAAGAGAAGGAAGAAAAATGTTTGTCCTCACACGAGTATGTGTGGTGTTGGGTGTGATGTTTTTCTCTTTCTCCATCTTTTGGCGCAGATGTGGTTAATTAAATGTTGGTCAATTAAGCAAGTTCAAGCTGAAACAGCATTCGACGGATGTATCAGTGACATGTTTTGGGCGTGTGGCTTTGTTCTGGATTCATAAAATAATATTTATTACTTAGGGTATTTATATGCTTTTTTTATTAAGAATATAAAAATGATGAACTTTATTTTTTTATTTTTTACTATATAAAAGCAATAATTATTAAGAAATTCATCAAAATTAATTTGAAATTTATACCGAAAAAATAATCTGATGAATAGTACTGTAATTCAAAAATACATATATGGACTAAACTTGTGTTGTATATGGAAGGGTATAGATATCAGTAATTAGAGAAACAAGATTGGAAAATAATATTTATTATAAGGAAAAGGTGAAATCGAACCCAGTATTCAATAGTTGGAAAGAATACATATCGCAATTTAGATGCAATCCTAGGAATGAGGAGCGTTGTCCATTGTGTTAGAATAACGATACAATAGATGTCAGAGTAAGTAGAATCGGACAATGTTAATTTAGGAATGTATTTGTTTTGGCGAAAATGTGTGGAGGCATATGTAAGATGTAAATCTATGTGAGGAGAATCACATGTCTGAGCATGTTTTGACGTCACAAAGAAAAATAGTTTACAAATATTCAGTAAAAGTGAGTCAGAGAGCAGAGTCACAGCTAGGAGGCTCGGGAGAGAAGATAGTTGAGTTAGCTGAAACCCTTTTGTAAGCGAATCAGAAAGGGAAACAAGACAATGTAATTCTGCAAGGCAATCGAACCCATGATGATGATCATCATAACCAAGGATGGAATACTGTTGCCATATCTGGGTAGGAGCTGCTAAAAACAGCCTATCCTGCCTTGACAGAGTACAAAATAGACTTTGTGGCTTAGTGGGGGATGCCCTTTTCTCTTCCCTGCAACCTCTCTCCCACAGAAGAGACGTTGCGAGCCTATCCTTGTTTTATCGTTATTTCCATGGCAGATGCTCGTCTGAACCCCAATCTCTGGTCCCCCCTCGCCAATCTTTCACGAAAAACACCCGTCTAGCTGAATCCACTGTGAAAAATTTCCCCCACTCTATATCTGTGCCTAAATCAAAACGCGGATTCCATGAACAAAGCTTCTTTCTTAGAACTGCACGCCTGTGGAACTCTGTTCCGTCTGCCTGCTTCCCTCCGGACTACAACTTAGATGTCTTCAAGTCCAATGTTAACAAATTCCTAATGAACCGCCCCCTTAAGTAAACACTTTATCAAAGCTTCATCTAAGGTAACGTACTTGCAATAACCCTTATCCCTGAGTGGCTTCCGGGCCTTGATAAGTGGTGATCACTGTGTAAAAAAAACAACAAAAAAAAAACAGCTGAAATAAATATCATCATGTAATGATGTCTTTGTCTTGTTATCATTCAACCTGAAAGGTAATGTGTTTTTGTGATTCGTCTTTGTAAAAGAACATTGTATGAAACCCCCTTCCAAAGTGTTAACTGTCTGTCCCCATCATCAATAATGAATTCCTTTCTCCATGTTTAAAAGAACTGTCCATTGCACATCATATGTCTCATTGTAAGTGTAACAGAATCCTCTCTCATAAATAATGAACCTCCACCGTGTTAAAAAACTCTACGTCTCTCTTTATATGAATCTCCTATTATAAACATGAACTGTGTACTATCTATTATAAACGTCGTTATCCGTCCTGTGTACCCCGTCATGTGTCGTCCCCGATATACACACCCCACTAAACTACACTTGTATAATTATTCATATCAACTATAAGTCAAAAACTTATTATCTACTGGCCTAAAAGATATGCTTTCATAGAAACACACGACAAATAAATAATATTATCAATCCTCATTTGTAGTTGCTATTTGCTGACAGTTATAAGAAGACACCTAATAAAAATAGTAACAATAACATCTACAAAATGTAAGATTTTAAAATCATCGACGCCCCGTTCAATCTCAAAAGACAAAGGATACCCCTGAAGGGGCAGGTGCGCGTATATATCTGAGGCAAGGGTTGGACAATCTCCAACCACACCTCTCCAGAATCGACACTGTTTGAGTCCAGTGACAAGGAGAAGTCCAGAACGATTAGAAACAATGCCGAAGTAAGCAGAGAGCACATACAGCACCTGGAAGTCCCACATGGTCATTCATTTGGTACTGACCAGGTTAAATGTTGCTTAACTTCGGTGACCCAATGGAAACCGATGTATCAACGTGATTATACCGTACAAATTTAAAATTATAAAGGAAATGTAAATTATATTAAATAGAGAATATGGAGATGTGGAAACAAGAAGATACGAAAATAATGAAGATGCTAATCTTAATAAAAATGATATTATCGTATTATAAAAGGGACAATAATAATAAGGGTTATAATATTTTAATACTAATAGTAATGACGTCATAGTGTACGCAAAAAATATATAGATAAAGTAGAATAAAATGAAATTAGTTATTATACAATAATAACAATAATAATAATAATAATAATAATAATAATAATAATAATAATAATAATAAAGTAAGACTAAGAATGGCAAAATAGTAATATCTTAATTCAATAAAACGATGAAATTGTATAATAACATATTAAAGTAATAAAAACGTAATAGAATAATAAAGTAATACCATACAAAATAAAATAAAATACAAAGATAAAGAATTAAATTAAACGATAAAATATTAAAATAATTTACAAAAAACAAAAAATATATAAAAACGAGACAAAAAAGAAATCAATCCGATATATAAGTTTGATAAAAATTTTGTAAAAGTGGTTAATAGACGGTAGAAAAAAATTGGAGGGTTGTTAATAATAATAATAATAATAATAATAATAATAATAATAATAGTGTTTAGATAAAATTAAAATATGAAAGTAATATAAACTAAAATATTTGATGTTAATATGATTCATATTAAATTGAAGGGGAAATGTGTTACTGAATATCGCCATATCACGTGATCTTCAAAGAGTATTTTATGGTTTCCATTTCATTTCCTAAATAATAATTTGACTGCAGAAATTCCCCTCTGTACCAAAGTATCGTAGGTTTGCAACATCAGATGCCACATACAAATTTAATACATCTAGCCTATAAGCCATTATTATATGTAGCTTTCTACTATCATTGCAGACACATTCAGCCGTGATATTAAAATGCTACATTCCAACTAGCAAGCAGCACAATCGCAACATCTTAAGAGGAAAGAGTTCCTACTTTTCTCTATAGGTATTTAGTCCTACTACTACTATCAGTTGTCACCGGATTCTAGATTTTTCAACTATAGCGTGATTACACCCTCTGTAACTGGTTAAGACAAACATGGACATAACATATTCTTTATGATTTCCGAATACTAAAATAATAATGGCTCCCGAGCAATGTTCCACCCTTTCAAATTGGCTGAGAGCGGACATTCTCATGTTCCAGAATGGAACTAATTCCTAGAAAAACGAACACTTCTAAAAGTTTACAAAATGGCCTCGCTGTCCGTTACTGTAAAAAATGTTGTTATTTAAATAAACAATGACATTCGTGATTATTTTTGGCTAATTCTTAAAGACTGAGACTTTAATTTTCAACCCAGTGTGCCACATGTTATATTTTTTAATCTTTGTAAAAAATAGATAAAAATATTTTTAATTTACATGCGCGGATAAACAAATTGTTGAATAGTGCGAAAACAAAACGTTTTTGTAATAAACTTCGGGTTTTCAAAATTTAACTGATATTTGTTGTTAGCATACCCATCCGCAATTACTATTAAAAAAAAGTCGATAAAAGTCGTCGTTTAAAATGAAATTTAAAAACAAATTGCAGAACAATACAAAGACGTCCATGAACTTAACGCTATTATTCAATGTAAAATTCCAAGTGAGGTAGTCAAATACAAATCCATCGACACTGTTGTGAAAGCAGATAAAGTGGTTAATTATCCAACAGCTATATTTGCCAGGGATGCCACCGCATGTATTGCAACTGAAATTGGCGTACTAATTATCATGTTGTGAAATATAAACCAATCCAAGCTTTGCAATTGCACATAGCTTGCAGTAAAAAAAAATTAACAAACAATATCATAGAAACAACAATCTTAACAGGACCTTTCACAGGTGAATATATATTCATTCCATGCATTCCTATGATTCCACTGGATACATCATTACACTTTAGGAAATTGCACTTTCCAATTTTATTGTCATTTGCAATAACCATCAACAAAGCACAGGGAACAATCTTTACAATTGTGGGGCTTATAATTACACACTGACTGTTTTTTCACATGGATAATTTATGTTACGTATTCAAGAGTCACCAAACCAGAAAATCTCTATATCAGCTAAGAAAATGGAACAACAAAAACTGTGTACCCATACGAAATGGAAAATTAAACCTATAAGAAACATGCTTTTTCTCATTTTGGAACTTTTTCCATTGCGCCAATTTGAGCCACAGCAACGCGTGGCAGGGTACAGCTAGTATATATATATATATATATATATATATATATATATATATATATATATATATATATATATATATTCAAATTAGGGGAATTTTTTACGGATCAAAACAGAAAAAGATCCCTTAAGTTAAAAAAAATATTTAATTACTTTTTTACATAATAATTGTTATTTTATATAACAAGTGTTTCTCTGTATGTGTGTTTTTATTTTTTTGTTTCAAGTTTATAAAATTGGAGAATTTATTTTAGAAGTTTTGCCAAAATAAAACTCGATTTAGTATAATTTTCAGACATCAATAAGAATGATAAAAAGAATAGTTATTTACTGGCAGAGGACAGCGTTAGACACAAGTCCGTTTT
Organism: Euprymna scolopes; assembly: GCF_053919585.1. Classification (NCBI taxonomy): domain Eukaryota; kingdom Metazoa; phylum Mollusca; class Cephalopoda; order Sepiida; family Sepiolidae; genus Euprymna; species Euprymna scolopes. The sequence continues at coordinate 152,611,735 of NC_136495.1, read as the reverse complement.
TGATGTGGGGAAAATCCACTTCTCCAAGAAGTGGCACACTAGATTGGAAAAAAATATTTGTCTTTAAGAATTCCTATATATATATATAGTTGTATTTCTATTTATTTTGTTTACTTTCTGGCTTAAGACAGAATATTAAAAAAAAAATTATTTTTTGAAATATCTTTAGGTATGAAGCTAATAGGATATGTGCCAAAAATAACCTCGATTGACAGTTGAGTAAATTCGTTTTATTGTTTATTTTTATAATAAGTTTAGTAAACCCCTTTATGTACAAACAAAACCCGGCACGACTAAATGTCCGATTCGGCTCCTGCTGATTCAAACAACTTTACATGTTGTTTCTATATGATAATCAGCAGGAGCAGTCAGTTGTACATTGATTTGGTATAATTTTGGTCGTGCATATTTAGTAAAACCGATGTTTTCCTTTGCTTTTTTTTTTTTACCTTTTTGTTTTTGGAGGGGGGGGTCATTTTACAATAGGCCCACCTCCACAATTTTCTTTAGAATGATGACTTTTAAATGTTTTCCATTATGCTGATTAAGAAAATCTCATTCTAATTTTGCAGAGACAATTACTTGAGACAGCTTATATGACACGTGTGTGTGTGTGTGTGTGTGTGTGTGTGTGTGTGTGTGTGTGTGTGTGTGTGTGTGTGTGTGTGTGTTTTAGATGGACAATCAGTCCGACAGGGATTGGGTCCATTTCCGTAGACTTTTTTCTGTTGTGCAATGGTATTATTTTTGTGTAGTAGTAATAATAATAATAATAATAATAATAATAATAATGACACTTATTATTTTCAGAAAGAAGAATGTCTTGTTTTTTTCTTAAATTTTCTTATGATTTATTTTTGTTGGGGATGGGGCATCCTACCATATACCAAACATTCATTGTCTCATACATTCCAACGGAGTGATCTTTTTTAAGATTCTAGGCGTCCCTTTAAGTAGAATTGTTTGTATCTCATGCACTTGGTTCACCGGGTATATTTACCGCGTATTCTTTGAAACATATTTTTAGGTATGTCACAGTTTAAAAATTTTCGAATGAAAACAAAATAGAATAAATAGTATTGGTGGTTGTTATGCAACGAATTACGAGTACATCTGGTACACGAGGGTCTTCGGTTTCACTACTGCAATTGCGAACAAGCCGAAAGGTTCTTAATATGCTTTGCCATTTTATATCTGTAAGTTACAGCGAGAGATATTTATAACATTCCTAAGGATATCACAGGATGCTGATCGTCAAAGATGAAATTTGAACCTTAAATACTGATTCCATTCTGCACGCAGTTAACAACAATGCATTCGTTAATCCAATTGCAAACATAGAATTTCATACTGACACGTTAGAAATAGAATTTGCTGTTATTCTAAACTTGAAAACTAAAACGCCATAATTAATGTTTTACGTTACGTTTTTTAACCAACAGATTATGCTGTTAGACAAGGGAGAGGGTGCAGTTTTTACTTGATTTTATCTTTAGATGAATATTCAGGAATTATATATTATATAAAGTGATGTTGTCTGTGGGTTTGTATGTTAGCATGTCTTGCTAAAACTTCGAAAATGCACAACAAACCCCTACAAAGTTGGTATGCATCTAATCAGCATAACCTCGGAAAATAATATCTAAAATTTAGGAAAAGTATTCATTCTTTAGGGATCAAATGACCATTTATAGGTTAACAAGAATTAAACACAATAATAAAAAAGAAAATGCCGCTACACTAACTGGGGGTGGGGGGTGGGGGTAGAAAGAGATTATTTCTCATCCACAAATGATAACAAGTCGTTATAAGAAATGCCCGTTCTGCTTTCTCTTTCTTCTTCTTTTTTCTTGTTTTTCTTATTTTTTTCCATTTTATTATGTTTCTGCTTCTTCTTCTTCTTCTTCTTCTTCTTCTTCTTCTTATTATTATTATTATTATTGTTATGTTGCGTCTTATAATTATATTCATTTGTCTGCATATTTTTTATACTTATTTCTTCGTCTTCTTACGCCTTTTTTATTTTTATTATTTATAACGGAGATGCCCTTGCTGCATCATAGTTATGGGATTTGTTTTAAATTATGTATGAATTTGATGTTGAATTCATCATCACCATCAACAACAACAACATCGAGAAGACATAGCGTTTTAAACAAACTTTTCATTTGAATTTTCTATGTCTTCTTGCTATACGTTCACATCATATTTGTCGGATTTTGTTTTACATTATTTAGAAATTCATTTACGAGATCATCATCATCATCATCATCATCATATAATGCAAGAGAATACACTTATTAAGTTTCATCACTGGAATTATCATTATTATTTATACTCATTAGGAGTTCTCACACAGGTCATCATCATCAGAGATTGTTCCTTGTAGTCTGGGTGACAGCAACTCTCTCCAGATTTCCAGTACGCTCCACCTCTTTTGATAATCTTTGCAAATAAATTTGCATTATCGCAACAGTCGTTTGCCATTGATTACTCACTGGCAGTGACCATTGGTCATTACTGGAGTTTGGGTTGCAATAAGACTTCTCAAGGTCCCAGTGCTCTTCACACCTCATCCAGTGGAGGTCTGGTTAATGCTTTTCTTCTCGGTCAATCCATCCTTCTTGACCTTTCGACTCTTTTGTGGGGTGCCAGTCTATGCTGACTCTTCAGTTTTTGGGGGTTTTTTTTTCGGTGGAGGAGAGTAATCAATTTACAATTTTGCGGTTGCAGCTTTTTGTTTCACTTATGTTTCAGTTTCTATTTGTCCCGTTAGCATTTGTCGCTCATGTGAATTAATTTCCGCACTCAAGGATTTTCCTTAAGATTTCATCTGTTTTCAGCATTAGCGCCAATTGCATAGTTCAGTCTTCCTGTCGGTTTCCTGTTGTTTAAGATTAGAATACATCAACCACTGTATTGGTGTATCATAAGAGCTGACTAAAGGGAAAGTGGTAAGAGGTCTTAAACCTTGGGTACTAATCCTCCTCGAGGTGATTGCTCGATAAAACTATCGGCGATGATGTAACCTTAGATTCACCAGTCTCATTTACGGGAGAATGTCTAATCAAAAGATTGAAAATAATGGCCTGAATGGCTGGGATATATTGTGGAGGTCCCAAGTCCTGCAGGTGTTCCACTCTTCAGCAAGGTGGGTCCTGTCGTTATTCTGCAAATGTTTGAAATTCTGAGAATGTTAGTAGTGGAAGGGCTAATAAGGATTGGCCAGAAGGATGTCAAGACGCAAAGGTAGTAAGAACAGGGAATTATAAAAAACCGTGGACAGATGGGAAAAGAAGACTGCTGTTAGAATGTTTTGTAAAAAGTGGAAGTAACAAATCTAGTGGATATATCTGGAAAGTGAAAGAAGATTGGAAATTAGAGGAGGGGGTGCTAGGAATGTCGTGAGTTTGTTATCTCAGTTAAATCAATTTGTAAATAACAACATACAGTGATTGTGAGAGGTGAGATTGCAGGGAGTAAAGGTGATGCAAATAACTCTGATAAGGGTACTGATAGTGTAGAAGTGAATGTAAGTGATGGTGTGATTTGGTCGACTGAGGAGGAATGGAATTTTCTGATTCAGAGAAGTGACAACGAGATGTTTGAAGGTTTTCAGGCAGATGAGATTCGTGACACAGACAGTGTGCCAGTAGAAAGAGTAGGTCTATGGAGAAAAAAAAAGATAAAGCTAATGAAGTTTGGTTGAGAATGAATTACTTCAGAAATTAAGGGAGGTTTTCCTTGGTAGTAAGATCATAAATATCCCAAACATGAAGCGTATTGATAGGCGAAAGGTGAAGGCAAAGTGAAGGAAATCCAAGGTGTAATTCACAACATCGTGAGAGAGAACATATCTATTAAGGAACATAACGCCTAGCAATGTTTGTGCTGATGGGGTGTTAATTAGGAATTTATTGGGAAGGGTGTTGCTTTTCAGCAGAACAACCTTTTTCAGAACAACCAATCTCAGCTATATAAGGAGCAAATTGTGAACAAGGAGGCTGGAAATAACAGAACTCTAAATGCAGAGTTGAATTTGTTCTATCAAAAAGTGGCACAATGATAAGGCTAGCTGGTTGGGAGATACCAGGTCAAGGTTCTCAAGGATGCAGCAGATGGAGAACGTTATGATAACCCTCGACTATGTCAAGGCTGGCATTCGAAGGGTGATGAACTAGAAGGCACCTGGTCCAAATAAAATAAGGAGTTTTTAGTTTAAGCAGTTCCGATGTCTTTATTCCCCAATAGTTGCTGTCCTGCGAAGTGTGGTTGACTTGGGGGACATTCCTGATTGGCTTGTTAAGGGAAGGACGGCATTGATTTGGAAAGCGCCTACAAGCACAGTCCTCAGAAATTACAAGACAACTGTATGTCTGCCAGTAATGTAGAAGCTGTTGACAGACGAAGTTTATGGCTATTGATTGAGGGGTACCAAGGATCAACTAATGATTGGTAAGGCAGTGTTGTAAGATACAAAAAGGAAGAAATGTAATTTGGCCGCTCGATTACAGGAACATGCATAACATGGTCCCTGACTCATTGATCCAGAAAATACTGTCGATGGTAAAAGTTGCTAAAAATGTCGGAAAGCAGTATAGCTCAATGGAAAACAGTAGAGTGCTTGGGGTGGTTGGCATCAGATGATGCATATTCCAAGGATATTTATTATTTCATCTTTTTTTTGTAATCGTGCAGAGAGAGAAGCTTGGGTATGGTTTTGAGTCTGTTAGCCGGCGCCTCAACCACCTGTTATAATGGTGATGGTGATTGGTTGGAATGAGAAGGAAGTGAAGATTCTAGTGGAGACATTGGAATTTGAGATTGGTTCGCAGTGTTGGTGATGAAAAGGAGAATAAGGGTGCATTCGAACGGAATAGTCTTGCCAAATGGAGAAGTTATGAAAGAAATAGAAGAACCAGTGTTGGGAGCGTGTTGGAAAGTGTAGGGATCATGAACAGGGAGATGAAAGAAAAAGAAGGAGTATCTTAGAAATAATGAAGTTGATTGTGAAGTCAAAGCTGTATGGAGGAAATCTGATCAAACCAGTGAATTAATAGGCTGTCAGCGTTTGAAAGTACAGTGCAGGAGTTTCTGACAAGGATATGCATGCCATGGACATCAAGACAAGAAACTTTTTGGCAATGTTTGGTATCTTCTACATTAGAAGTAGTGTAGCTAAGTTGTATCAGAAGAGGAAAGATGATGGGAGAGGATTGATGAGTGTGAAAGATTGTGTTAGAAATGAGGAAAGGATCCTCAAGGTTGAAGTGAATGAGATCAAGGCTGAGTATGTGAAGTGTGTGGACAGAAAAGGACAGAGGAATTATCTGGGAAGAAGATGCACAAAATGTAACAGCACAAGAGCTGGCACTAGGAACGTGACTGTTCAAGAAAGTGGCCCAAGGAGAATCTGTTGCTGCAGAATGTCAGATTTGTGGAAGGTTTTCTCAGTCAATTGCACACCTTGCAGCCAGGTGTACCAGATTGGCTCAGAGGGAGTACAACTGAAGTCATGACAATGTGGGACATTAATTTTACTGGGAGGTTTGTAGGAATTTTGGGGTGAAGTGTTTTCAGAAGTGGTTTGAGAAGGTAACTGATGATTGAAGATTAAGTGAGACAATGTTATCACGTTTTGTTTATTATTTCTTTTTCATTTAATATGTACCTTTCACACAAGTTGCAGCACAAAAATGTTGTTTCCTGTGACCTTGCATGCTAGTAATAATCAAGATAAACACATAAGTACACGTCATGATTCTGGAGCCATAACTGCCACAAATCGAAGTATTTTCTTCATTCCCACAAGAAAATTTGACACAAATAAGGAAAGTTGTAAGAGTCAAGCCAGCATCTTAAAGAATGAGTACTCTGGCCTTTTAAAAGTTGCCTGTATAGCCCTGTTCACATTCTCTGGTTGGGGCGCTTAAAGACATAAGCAATAAACATATTCCACTCCAAAGAAGAAAAGCAAGACCTGGGAGGAAGGACTTCCTACTGTGATCCGATCGTTTGCAAGGGAGTGTTACTTGGTTGACGTGTGGACGTTTCTTGAAACTATTATTACATCCTGGGAATGACAAGAAGCTCCCTAGGTATTAGACATGATCAAAGGATAGGCACATTCCCTTACCTTTTTTTAAAACAGTATTTTCACATTAAGTTCAAGTTTTACAATATATTTTGTTTATTAAATTGTTAGGTGAAAGTACAGAATAACTGAAAATTAAATGATGTTTGGTAAAACTTGTGGAGAATGCTCTGTTTTATAGGTGTCGTAAACATGGAACGGAAATTTAAATTTCACTCCGTTTTAAACTCGGTACAGTTTTACATAACGTCCAACTCATCGTTCACATTCGACATGTCAACTTTTATAGGTTTTGGGGTATGCTGACGTCGGTTTTAATCAGCTGGCAGGTCTGGTCATCAAATCATCTTTGTATTGTTATGAGCAGCATTTCCGTCACCGGAATCCTTCATGACAATTACAAAGTTTACAAAATAGCAACCAAGACATATTTTATAAAAATATTAATTTATTTAACACTGAAGGAGCGTATTAAAACTGGCCCTACACATGCGTTACCGATGGCTTCCCAGTCTAAACTATGTCTGCCTTCAATGAAGTCCACGTGTTATGTTGTGACAGGCAGTGCTAAGCGCCAGAACGATTATTATTGTTAAATTATTTAGGTTAAAAAGATATTCAGCAAAATATTTTAAAAGAAAAGAATATTTATGTTAAATATTTAAATGTGGAATTTTGGTTCAAGAAAAAAATGTTACGAATAGAGGAAAAGCATAAATAAAGCTAGTTTGAGATTTGTTTTAGTAAACATTGATGTGGCTTGCGTGACAAATTCTGGCTGACATAAGAGCGACATAAGCCAGAAGAAATCAAAATTAGGAGTTAATCTGGAACGGGTGAGGAGACGAATTGGAAGCTAGCTAGTCACTGGGTTAGTAGCGAACAGGAGTTGTCTCTGTAGTTTGATAGAAGCATCTACAGACCAACTAAGGAAAATGTAAGTGAAAGAATTAAGGGCTGCAAACTCCAAGACGGGGAACATTTAGAAATAAAGATCTAGAAATGATAATTCAGCGTTTAGGGGGTTCCGTTCGGAAAAAGACGCCTTCATTTCAGTTGCCTGCATCAGGGAAACAATGAATAAGGTATTTGTCAAGCAGAAAGGGATATATTCGTCATTGGTAAAGACTGTCCAAATATGTGAAAACATCCACATACACATAGAAAGACTATTAAATATACATGTAAATCGACACGTACAGACACTCATATACAAAGAAAAGTAACTTTCCTTATAATTCTAACCACTAGACGATACACGAGCATCGATTACCGAAACATGTTTACCTTATATACATTAGACATGCATAAACACTGTTTTATATAAACAACACACAACACACGCTTTGACTGTTTACAATTACAATGATAATTCAATTTTCTTTTTTTTTACAAAGAAAGAGAGTGAAATGGAAGAAAGAAAAAGAGAGAGGGAGGGGGCATGCATACATAACAGGTTTAGTGACGAGTTTATAAATAACTGTCAATCTAATTACATAAACAATGTCGAGTCGCACACGTCACTTGTTACAAGGGGTGTGCAATAAGTAATGCCCCTGACCTACTTCCCATAAAAGTAGAGCAACGAAATTTGGCACAGTTATTAGTCTTTCTCTACATACGAACCAGCCAGAGTTATGCATTTCTCCCATCGTTTGATGCAGCTCTGGAGACCGTTTTTGTAAAACACCCCAGGTTGGTCCTCCAACCATGACGTGACTTCAGAAATCAAGGCTGCATCATCTGGGAAATGCTTTTCTTTCAAAAACAACTTCATGGCTGGGAAGAGTTGAAAGTCAGAAAGTGCAAGGTCAGGAGAGTAGGGAGGATGGGGAAGGATTTCATAACCACATGCCCGTGCTTCTGATTTGGCGACATGCGAGTCGTGGACCGGAGCATTGTCCTGCAGGAGAAAAGTACCTTTGCTGATCTTGCCCCGTCTCTTGATTTTGATAGCTTCCCTTAATTTCCTCAAAAGTGAAGCATAATAGGCTCCTGTAATTGTGGTACCCTTTGCCAGAAAATCTGTCATCACTACTCCGTTCTGGTCCTAGAAGACTGTGAGCATGACCTTGCCAGCGAAGGGCTGCACTCTTGCCTTCTTGTCAGCAACCTGGGAATCCATCTGGCAGACACCTTATGCATATGCAAATGGTCATGAATGATAGTTTCCACAGACCGTGTACTAATCTTGACATCTTGGGCTATTTGGCGAATAGTAATGCGGCGATCTTCCAAAATGGCAGCCTCAACTTGATGGATAGATACCTCATCAATGGCAGAAGAGAGGCGACCAGGTCTGGGAGCTGTTTCCACAGACTTCCGGCCGTGTTTGAATTTACAAGGTCATATGATGAAGCATTATCACCATAAGTTTCTTTCATTTCATCAAAAGTCTCCTGTGGTGTGCGCTCTTTCAAATACAAAAACCGGATCACTGCTCGACATTCAACAGGCTCCATTTCAAAGCTGACTCAGTTCAAATACCTGTAAAACAGTGGCCACAATTAGTTTAGAACTATAATTTGCCACATAACCCATAGAGATATCATTGCACATGCAAAATTTCAGCTAGATCAGACAACTGGAAGTGGGTCAGGGGCATTACTTATTGCACGCCCCTTGTAAACTGTGGAGTTTGCACACTTGACTTTTTAGATATCTGCATCAGCCTGTATTTGTATATCTCCCTATAAGTATGGAACAAGTTTGGCACAAGGTGGATTAATGCATAAGCCTTCAGCTCTCTCAAAAGGGAGATTCCTCATTGTGCCATAATATGACTACACAGAATGAATTTTGTAACTTCTACTCTGAGGGTGACCTCTGATCCTTATTTTTTTTTCTCAAACACGGTTCTCATTATGTAACACTTTGTTGTCATGTGGCTCAAATATGTGACTACGGATAAAATGCCACTGATATGCTCCAGTTTCTGATAAATTGAACTGACATGTTCGCAATTAGGGCCCAAATCCAAATGAATCGCATGAATTGCTGCGACAACGTTTAGATGTAACTGCATTTATTGCGTTTGAGTGAGTCCATTTATTTCTATTTCTTACTCCATAAGTTTTGCTATTTCTTTGAGTAATCTTTGATTGAATGATTCTAAATTTCTCTTGGCTTGAATTTTTATTTCTTCCTTGTTTAATGAGCGGACATCAATAAAGACATGTGTAGATCTGTTTATCGAATCAGTTTCGTTTAACATGTCCATAATACTGCATGCGATTGCAATGCAAAACTAACCCCACTTCGTTATACCAACTAAACTACTTTGATTACTACTGCACATTTATTGTCGCTTGTTCCCCAAGTTCAACCGGTTGACGTTTGAGTCGGCGACTTGTTGTTTTTCTGCACTTAATCTGATACGTTGCCAATGCTCCTGTTATCCTATTCCACCTCTTCCTAGGTCGGCCTCTTGGACAGACCCCAGGGACATCAGTTAATGATTTTTTTGGCCACTTGTCAACTGTCATGTGTTGAATGTGATCAAATCATCTCAATCCATTTTAGCGTACAGTCTCATCTACTAAATTGAGATTAAACCTGGATATCAGTTTACTGAACTTGGGGTTCTATCAGCATGTCCATCATATCATTGCATATCAAATTTAAATTCAAAAATGCATGTACTGTTATTGCATTTTTACTTAATAAGTATGCATATTTTTTTATACAGACATAATGTCGTGGACATAACTGGGACGCCAATGTTCAGCTTTTCATAAGGTTTATTGAAATCAGAAGAGCAGTAACAGAGACAGGTTATTTTTGAAAGGGTGAAAGAGAGAGAGAAAGAGAGAGAAGAAGAAGAAGAAGAAGAAGAAGAAGAAGAAGAAGAAGAAGAAGAAGAAGAAGAGCTGATTTCCTTATACCTAGTCATATTACGCTCATTGTCCCCACTTTGGAGACAGCATACAAATGTGTCTTTTCTCCTTGAAGTTTCGCCAACTAAAAAAGAGAAAGAGAGAGCTTCCTCAGAAATCACATGGTTTTGTAACTTCTACTCTGGGGGTGACCTCTGATCCTTTAATTTTTTTTCTCTCAAACACGGTTCTCATTATGTAAGACTTTTTTGTCATGTGGCTCGAATATGTGACTAGGGTTCACGTATATTTAACTCTTTATCGTCAGAATTTTTTTAATGCAATAAATAAATTTTTTAATCATGAAATCCACACGTGATGGAAGTTAGCATGAAACTGACAGAGAAAGATAAACAAAACCTTCAATCACTTGATGAACGATACAGTGACCTGTACTTTGAAGACCAGCCTTAAGAGTAAGAAATATTTCCTGCGGTTAAATTTGTTATTAGACAGCAAAGTCCTCAGAAAGAATTCTCAACCATTATGCTTTCCTTCTCGCAATTCTCGGTATTAAACCCCAACGCACATGTCGCAAACTTATTTCTGCCAAAAAGGGGCCCACTCTCTCTTTTATTTGAAAAACCGACTGCATCCTATTTACATATTTTCCCCCAAATCTCGTTACCTCACGTGATCATCAGTCCATAAATAGCAGGAGCGGACATTTTTTTTTGTCTTTTTTCCTTTCCTGGAACGGACGGCACATTGTACCAGGTCAGGTTTGCACTATTTTTTATTCACATTTCCTATACAGGTGTTTTTTTTTTTGTTTGTTTGTTTGTTTTTAATTTTTGTTGTTTTTTTTGTTTTTTTTGTTTTTTTGAAAGGTGACTTGAAAGAACAATTTGAGAGCAAAGTAATCAGCTGGAATGCAAACTCACAAGTTGTTGCTACCTGACACAGACTTTTATTATTGTACCTAACTCAATAAATCTATTCTATATATCTATATATGTGTATTGCTTTCCATTCAACAACACACTCGAAGTTCTGTTTGAAATATTTTGGAATATCAGCCCGTGCGAAGGTAGGGGAGGTCACATCTGCATCTAACATAATTTTACTTATCATAGCGGGGGCTCGTGTTCAAGAGTTGTTATGATTTAGGGAACTTTCAAAAATGTTAGACGATACCTATAATTGCTAGGATAAGTCATGTGACGTACGAAGAGATGTTTTGATTTTGTATAAGAGAGATTTCGTAAGTTGAAAATTAATACAAACTGGAAATAAAATTTCAGACTAATGTTCAAGTTAGGTAATGAATCCATCGTCTTAGTTAAAGTTAAATACAGTATATTTTTTAAAGACAAAAATGTTCTTATGTTTATATGTTGGCTTGCTCATAACATAGCGGATATAACACAACCGTGCAGAGGAACCAGGGATTGGAGCTCAGACGAGCACCTGCCATGATTCTGCACGTCTGTGGAACTCTCTTTTGTTTTCCTGCTTTCCAACTGACTACAATATAGTTGTCTTCAAGTCCAACGTGAACAAATTCTTGATGAACGATCATCCCCTTAATTAATCCAATTTACCCAATTCCCACTACTAACGATTATTACATTATCCCATTGACTACTGTACACTCATTAACCCTTAGCCTCGAGTAGCCTCTGGGCCTTGGTAAGTGGTGACTCCTTTGTAAAAAAAACAATACACAATGCTCCTGTTCACTCCGCCACTGTCGTATTCTCAATACCAACTTTTTAAAAATAAGCAGAATTAACAAAATTATTTGAGCTTTAAAAATCTTTTGTTTTTTTAATTTGTTATTCACAGCATATATATATATATATATATATATATATATATATATATATATATATATATATATATATATATTTAGTAAGTTATAAAATATATATATGGAGATTAAGCCATTAAGTTTTATAACTTACTAACTAGCTCTACCTACGTATTGAAAGTTTCCGCATAAATTTTTACTTCCGTATATTAATTTATGTGAGTAAATGAAGTAGTTATATATATATATATATATATATATATATATATATATATATATATATATATATATATATATATATATGCGCATAAAGTAACTTTCACTTCCTCCTCCCATTTCCGATATTGCTACAGACAGCAGACTTTTTAAAATGACCTTGGACATCAAAAGTTTCTGGATCACCTAATTTAAATTGACTTTGTGTTACATCATGCGCTGACTAGGGAAGGTAGTTGATACTATCAACCACATTAAGCTCGACCATATATCACATCCAGCCCTCGTGGATAGGTACGTAAATCGAATTAATAAGGAAGGTTAATGTTCTCTCCAGTAAAGATCTATGAAGAAATATAAAGGCGTACATCTTTCAGAAGAAGTTTTTGCATTCGTTGTTCCACCCTCCTCGTTCTTTATAGCCGTGTGCATGCGTGACAGTGTGTGAGGGAAGGAGAAAAAATGAAATCGGAAAGACATGCCTTCATAATCGACTAGTAGAACTTTAAACGACTTTAGAAGAATCAATAGTCGCAACAGAATGAGCAAACATATTTCATATCTTGAACTCTATTTCACTCTCTCTCTCTACTTTTACTCCTTGTCTTCTTCTACTTAGTTATGTATATATATATATATATATATATATATATATATATATATATATATATATATATATATGTATGTATACTGAGCACTGTTAAAGTAAATACTTAAAGTTTACGCATAAATTTATACTTTCGTATATTAATTTTATGTGAGTAAGTAAAGTAGTTATATATATATATATATATATATATATATATATATATATATATATATTTATATATATACGTAGGTAGAGCTAGTTAGTAAGTTATAAACTATATATGGCGATTAAACTACACTGAATATTCCGCGTTTCACCCACTCTAGGATTCTTCAGGCTATTGCGAGAATTTTGTGGTTGTCTCACGTTTTTTTTTTATATATTTACTCTAGGATAGAGATACAAAATAATTTTAAAACTAACAAAAACAATAGAAAATAAACAAATAAAAAATAAACATGCATATGCATAAACTATCACACATCTCTCTCTCTCTCTCTCTCTCTCTCTATATATATATATATATATATATATATAACATATACAAAAAAACTTAACCTAGATTTAAAACAGGTCAAGACACTAGATATCTACGCTAAGTAGCACACACAAAGGAACGGGTCAACCGGAGGTCAAATGGGTCTTTGTCCTGTAAATGCCTGCTCATTGGCTGATTAGGAAGGGCGCGGTGGATGCTAGAAAGCTGATTGGCTAACTAAAAACTCAATAAAAGGTGTGTAGAAAAAAACGTGAGACAACCACAAAATTCTCGCATAAGCCTGAAGAATCCTAGAGTGGATGAAACGTGGAATATTCAGTGTAGCTTTATCGCCATATATATTTTATAACTTACAATAGGAGGGGTGTGCGGCTTTGCCCAGGTGTAAAATACGCTGAAATATGATATTTTAATTTGTCCAGATTTCATATATATTAATACTAGCCTGGGTGGCCGGCGTTGCCAGGGTGTTTGAAGGTGTTGAGCATAAAAAAGTGGTAGTAGGAAGGTAGGCTCAAACCTGTACCGCAAAGGAGGAAAAGAATATGAAAAAAAACGTGACGTCTTTGCTGTTGCGCCCATCGCCAAACTGGAAGTGATGTAGCTTAAAAAAACAACAGTCTGTAAAAAATCTAATCATTTGAGGTCCCTAGCGCCGCTCTGCGACTTTTAGTTTTCGGAGGAGTTTGAAAATATGGAAACAAACAGACAGACATATAGCGTTTTATGTATTAGATTTTTACTCGTGTTAACCCCTAACAACGCATGTCGCCACTTGGACGTGAGGGGCTACTATTTGGGACCATGCCTAGGAAAGACTAACAAGATGTTGGTTTACATTACATTTAAACTTTTGCATTTAGGGAATTCAACAGTGAAGAGGTGAGATTTTGTTGCTAAGCGGGTTTGTTATGGGCATGTACATCGAGGGGGCGCAAGTGCAAGGACATATATATATATATATATATATATATATATATATATATATATATATATATATATATATATAAGCAAACATTGTTATAAATAACTGCATTTCGCTACTTAATTTAATATTTTTCAAATTTTCTAAAGATATTTTGTTGGATTTGGATTTTAATACAAAAAATCATAAAAATTGTATAATTATGCACAAAATTTTTAGTCTTAAGGGTTGCGTAAATCAAAGACGGCTTCCTATACATAAATACTAGATGGCAGACGGGCGTTTCCCAGTCGTACATTACGTTTAAACATGATATTTTAATTTATGCAGATTGCATATGTATTATTATATAATCAATTCTTTATTGCTTATTATATATTACAAGTAATAATCTGCCCGGCGAACTAATTTACAAAAAAAAAAGAAAAAGTAAAAAACAAAATAATGATAATGTCGTTCATTAAAATCTGTCCGTGTTTGTTTACAATACCACGTCAGCTGATATTTGGGTTTGATAATGAATGCTCTGGAAAAGTCATTTCTGATTAATGTTTAGTTTTAAAATATGCAAACAAAGAAATGATTTGCGGCGATTTTAAATAGTACCTCTTCTTTTATTGTGAATTGAACAGATTTATAAGAAAAAAATTACAAATAAAATGCTGAGGTACACCTGAGCTTCAACTAGGAATCATTTGAGCTAAGCTAAATCACCAGATTATGATAAATGTTTCTTAAGAAGTGATTTGCTAAGATTTTATTATCTCCCTTTGCCGGTGTAACGTAAAATATTCTCCGAAGGCAAAACAAAAAAATTTGCCAGTCACCATATGCTGTTAATTTCTACTACTACTACTTCCTGATTCCCTACTAAATTCCCGATTCCAATACAATTACCGATTCCGATTCTTTATAGATCTGTTAATATTTCACTATAGAATTGTTATTTTTTTTCCTGATTACTTTAAAAACACATATTAACTGTACAGATATCTTCTCAAAGGTAAAAATACTCTTGAGCAGGGATTAATCAATCGATTTTAGTTTTACTAGTAGTTTAAAAATCAATAAATATTGATTATTTTATTATTACTACCAGTCGTAGAAGATTTTGTTTTAAATAAAATAAAATTACAAGGAGAATTAAAAGAATCGTTTTTGGCAACGGAAAATAGGCACCCATTTTGATATCGATTCCGATACCCCTAAAATTCCCGATTATGATTAATCGTCCCAACACTACTTTCTACGCTCTAAATTTACATGTTATGTAATCACTTTCTCTCTGTCTTTTTCTTCTTTGTCTCTGTTTATCTCTCTTTCTCTCTAAGTGCATTTCTCTGTCACTCTTATTCTCTTCATATTTCACTCCATCTTTCTGTCTTCCAATGTCACTCTCTCATCTATGTACATCTTTTTCTCTGCATTTTTTACATTCTCTCTCTCTCTCTCTCTCTCTCTCTCTCTCTCTCTCTCTCTCTCTCTCTCTCTCTCTCTCTCTCTCTCACAATGGCTTTCTTTTGTGGCAAGTTTCGCAAAGATTTGGATCAATAATGATTGATCCGTTAGAAACACCTCCATCGATGCTCTTGTCCCTGCTACTGCATCCGGCCCACACCCTTGCCAATATTCACGTCATTCCCTGCACCCCCCCACCTGTCTCCCGATTGAATCAATCCCGCTTCAAGTACATTCATAACTATTTATTAAGCTGCACACCTGCTTTGAGAAAGAACACAAACCTGCCACTTTATGATATACCTGCTAGATATGACAAAGCAAAGAAATTTCAATTATACACTTGACGTAACAGATGTAGGGAAGCAAATCAGAAAGATGGGTGTACTTGGACCTCGAGCAACTCCAGAAATTTTGGGGCAGAATATTTCCTTTTGATTTTTTTTCTTCCGCAACAACCACTATGTCTGAAGAGGAACAAAATCCTCTCTAAAGTTTTCAACTATAAATTTATTATATTGATATTTTTTAATCGATTAAGTACACAGAAAAAAACGTTTTTTTTTTCTGTTGTAAAGTTCACGTGAATCTATACGAATATGAGAGACGTCTGGCTTTATTTACTGACTTTCAAACGAGAGCAGAGGTAGACACAAGGTCAGGTTTTTTTAACTGGGGGAAAATCAAACTCCGGATAGAGGGGAACTCGGAACTAGGATAAAATTTCTTTTTTATTCCGAGGTTTAGGAAAACAGCACTTTCCCCGACTGACATAAGAACAGATACTGCACTTTGCAAAATTTTACAAATTAGGCCCAATGCTCTCAAAAGCAAGAAGTGTGTGTGTGTGTGTGTGTGTGTGTGTGTGTGTGTGTGTGTGTGTGTGTGTGTGTGCCCAGCCGGGGATTTTCATAAAAGCCAACAGAGTATTGGCCTTTGTTGAAATGGTTTGTTCTTAATTGACTGTCTTTTTTTTCTGTACAGTTATTAAAGGCCAACATTCCCAGGCTTTACCTTCTTCCTTTTAAGAAGGAGGTAATGTATTGCTAATTGCCTGACGTGCCTCCGCCAGGAAATGCCAACTGTGATTCCCAGCTATTTTTTTTTTTTTGCAGACCAGAATGCACTTCCTCTAGGACACTGGTTCTTCAATTCCACTTTCCAACTCTTGTGTCACATCTTCTGACGGTTGAAGGAAAGTAAATATTGAACTTTTGAGATGAGGATTATTCAGACAACTGTTTTCATCTTGAGTATTATTTTCACAAAATTTTCGTTAAAATAACCTCCAAGTTTTTTTCAGGTGTATCTTGTCAAATTCAAGAATTTTTCTGTCAAACTTGGAAATCTTTCTCCTAAACTTGTATGAAATTTCGAACAGAACCCTTAATTTAATCCACGAGGGTAGCATGTTCTCGTTCCATCTACCCATAATCAATTAAAAGTCTAAAGTAATTTGCAATCGTATTCTTAGTATCGCCCGCACTGAGGATTGAACCTTCAACCTTCAGAAGCGCATCACTTACAACTGAATTTTACCTAGTATTTTATCTGTTATCAGGTCTGCAAGGTTCAGTCCTCAATGCAGACGATACTAAGAATACAATTGTAAATTACTTGAGGTTTTTACCCAGTCAAGACAGACAGAACAAGAGCATGCTGAATCCATGGATGGAATAAAGGGTTCCATTCGAAATTCCACACCGATTCTCGACTTCAACAAAAAGTTTCCAGAGTTTGACAAAAAGATTCTGGAGATTGACAAAGGTACAACTGACGGTCGAAGGTTACATCGGTCGAAATGTTGGGAAAATAACACTTTAAATAATAACTGTAAGTGAAATAATGTAAATAAAACAGACTGGATTGTTGGAATGTTTTTTAGATATTGATTTTCAAACTTATTTTATTTATCTTTCTCTCAACTCTCTAATTATCATTTCTCATGTTTTCATTGGCCTTCCCCTGCCAACTTATTCTACTACTTAAACTATCATTTAACTCAACCATTCTCAACCATTCCATAATAATAATAATGATAATATGCTGTCCCAGCTGACTACAGGGTAAATATCAATGAAAAAGAGAACCATAGCAAATACACGGAGCTAGCCAGAGAGCTGAAAGAGATTTGGATGATGAAGAAAATCAAGATAATACCTATAATAGTAGGAGCACTAGGAACAATTCCGAAAAATGTTGAAAAAAGAATGGGAGAATTGGAATGGCTGCAATGAAAACAGCTGAAATATTAAGAAAAACCCTTGAATGCAGAAATTAATACACATGAGCCACATGCGCGGGCCAGACAAACTGCTGCAAAGGCAAAATGTGAAGAAACATTACATGGAACCAAGAACACTGAAGCTGCATATCTACAAGTTCTCTATCCTCTCACCCATCACCATCCCTCCAAAAAAGAGATGCCGAATAATCGAGAAGAGTCAAGGAGGAAGGAAAGATCACAGCTGGACAAGTGCGAGGAGAACTGGAACCTTGGAGAGGCTTATTGTCACTCAAATTCCAGTGGAGACCGATGACTGTTGCCAGCGAGAAATCAATGATAAACAGCTGTTGTGATAACAAATGCAAATTTATTTGCAAATGCTATCAAAAGAGGTGGAGAGTACTGGAAATCTAGGGAGATTTATTGTCACTCAGCTTCCAGGTAACACCACAGGTTGTTTTCAAGGAGATATATTTGATGACCTGTGTGAACGCTCCTTGCGAACAAATAATAATGCTTAAACCAGGACAAAACTCAAAGAAAATCAAATTGCTTCCTCCCTTGTATTTACTAACATCCGTAGGCTTAGAACTAATTTAGCTGATGTGGAAGCATTTCTCCTAACAAACATCCCGGATATCTTAGCACTAAGTGACACTAACCTACACTCCTCCATCCCCTCTAACTACTTTAACATGCCCGGATATCTCCCACTCTGCCGTAAGGACTCTGACAGACATATGCACGGGCTTGGAGTCTATCTTTGAAACACCCTTCCCCTGACTAGAGAAAGAAAACTATAATCGGACGATCAAGCCTTTATGTGCTTTAGACTAAACATGCAGCATCATATTAGTTAATTTTATTTTCTCTATCGCTCTCCCTCAAACCAAGACTGTGCCCTAATAAACAAAGTCTCTGACAGCATAGATACAGCACTATCCCTCGACACTAGCGCATAAGTTTGTGTATTTGGTGACTTCAATGTCCACTACAGTGGATTCTCTAACTACACAGACGCAGCTGTACCACAACATATAGTTTCTCTATATCTCATTCCCTATCACAGATTGTTACGTTTCTAACCCGTTTCCCTGACCAGCAAGAACAACACGCATCACTTTTAGGTTTGTTTCTGACCACAGTTCCTGATGATTGTGTAACAAAGGCCCACAACCCACTTGGAAATGCTAATCATGTAGTGATAATAGTTGAAATCACCCTAAACTCTAGAGCCAAAATGGAAGAGTCATTGCTCAAAACAACGAGATATTATAAAAAGGCCGACTGGGAAGCCATCAAGGATCTCATTAGAGATGCCCCATGGCGAAATTTTCACTTCCTGCTGAACAGTGCACAAATGAGTTCACTGACTGGTTCAAAACAGCAATTGAAGCACATGTCCCCATGTGGAAATTTTATAGCAAGCCCCACTCTCCCCAATGGTTTACTTCCACATGTGCAGCTGCCATCGCGCAAAGGCAGCATGCGTACCATAGATTTAACCAACATAAATCCAGTTCAGACAGACAGAAGTATATAGAAGCCAGAAGTAACTGTAAAGAAATAGCGACAGCTAAGAGAGAATTTACTGAAACCACCCAAAAACGCATTGAAACTCAGAAATTAGGAACCTTGAAAATCTACAACAGTGTAGTAAATAATGGGCAATCAACAGTTCCTCCACTATCCAACAATCATGAAGTTGTTTGCTCAGCAACCGAGAAGGCTAACATGCTTGCCAGTCGGTTTGCCTTCAACTCCACACTAGACCCTGCTAACCACCCTCTCTCAGACTTTCCTTTGCAGACAGACGCCAAACTTGACGATCTGAAAATCACCCCATCTCAAGTGCATGCTATTATAGAAAATCTTGACACTCCAAAAGCATGTGGACCTGATCTCATCCCGGCTGTGCTATTAAAAAACTGCTCCACCAAAGTAGCTCAATCCTCTCCAAACTTTACTTAATGAATCTTGCTTTCCTGCCTGCTGGAAAACTGCTTCTGTGGTACCAGTTTTCAAGAATTCTGGCGAAAGAACTGACCCAGCAAATTACCGCCCCATTAGCCTCCTCCCACTTTTTGCCAAAATATTTGAGTCCATAATCAACCAAGCTCTAGTCCATCACCTTACAGATGCTAAACTTCTTACCGACCAACAATATGGATTCAGGCAAGTCTGTTCTACAGCAGACATTCTAAATGTAATCTCCGAGCATATATACCATTCACTTGACAAAGCAGGGGAGGGTAGAGCAGTAGCTCTAGATATATCTAAGGCTTTTGGCAGGGTATGGCACGAAGGTCTTCTCAGGAAAATCAGATTATATTGTATAACTGGAAGAATACTTAACATAATTAAATCCTTCTTAGATAAGAGAAAAATCCAGGTTGTCCTAGATGGCCATACATCTAAACAATATGATATAAATGCGGGAGTGCCTCAGGGGTCTATCCTTGGACCTCTATTATTCCTAATATTCATAAATGACGTCCCTGACAAAATTGTCTGTGAGATGGGTATATATGCTGATGACACCATGCTCTATAACAGACACAACAGGAAAACAAATGAACACATATCTAAAGAAAGGCAGAAACACTAGAGGATGACCTCCAATCTGTAGTGGAATGGGGACAAAAATGGATGGTCACATTCAATGCTGCCAAGACTAAACTTGTTTCCTTCAATAACTACAAGAAACCTTCTTTACCACCAATAGCAATGGCCAAAGACTCTTTATCTGAAAGCACATCTTTTAAATTCCTCAGCCTAACGTTCACAGGAAACATGAGTTGGAACAATTACATTGAGAACATTGCCAGGACTGCTGCAAAAAAAGGTAGGCTCTCTCTACCTTGCTAGAAAGCTACTGATGCCTGAAAGTATCCTGTACTTCTATAAGGCTACCATTCGCCCATGTATGGAGTATTGTTGTCATATTTGGGCCGGTGCATCTGCTACTAGTCTCTCACTCCTAGACAAGGTTAAAAAGAGAGTCGCCAACTTAGTAGGTCCTGAACTATCATCCAAGCTTCAGCCTCTGTCCCATCGCTGCAATGTAGCATCCCTTTGCCTGTTCTACAAGTACTTTAACGGTGAATGTCCTGACGAGCTGCAAGCACTTGTATCCCCTCTACGTAAATACCCCCGACAAACCCAACAAGCAGTAAAATCCCACCCCTTCACAGTTAATATCCCTAGATGTAAGAGAGCTTCTACTCCAGTAGTTTCTTTCTCAGAACCGCTAGACTTTGGAACTCCCTGCCAGGTTCCTTCTTCCCCAACTGTACTGACATGCAGAAGTTCAAGTGTAACGTGAACCGACATCTTGCTGCCCAGATTCCCACCTAGTACCCCTGTAGCCTGTGTCCCTAATAGTAGCTCCCTACATCAAAATGGCAATGTGCCTTGTTAGGGGTGAAAATGTAATAAAAAAAATGTAATAATAATAATAATAATATAAACAAAACTTTGAATCGGCTACAAATGCAAAAAAAAAGGAAGATCATATGGAATCATGAAAGGGGAAATGATATAATTGGGAGATACCGCCTCCCCCTTTATGCGTGTGTCAGCACCACACCAAATAAGTGAGAAGGGTCAAGGCGGATGGAAAGACCAAAGAGAGAAAGCACTAATCAGACCTCCGCTGATTGAGGGCAAAGAGGACTGGGACCTTGGAGAGGCTTACTACCACCCAAATTCCAGTGAAGACCAATGGTCACTGCCAATGAGAATGCAATGGTAAGTGGCTGTTATGATAACGCAAATTCTTTTGCAAAGCTCATTGAAAGAGGTGGAGAGTATTAGAAATCTGGGGAGACTTGCTGTCACTCAGACTCCAGAGAATACCACAAGTTGTTCTCAAAGAGCAATCTTTGATAATAGCGTGTGTGACTACTCCTAGTGATTAAATAATAATGATAAACTAATTGAATACTGCAATAGAAATAAAACAAAAAACAAGAAAACACGAAAGCACAAGATGTTAGTTTAACAACATCCCTTCTTATTTAGAACAATTGTAATTAAAAAAAAAAATGATGACGTGTTTCATCGGATCGCACTACACAGAGCCACGAAGGATCGAGGAGGATCAAGGAGAAAAAGCACTAACCAGACCTTCACTGGTAAAGTGCGCAGAGCACTGGAGCATTGAGGAGATTTTTGCCACCAAAACCTACAAAGAATATTAATGGTTGTTACCAGCAAGAAATCAAAGGTTGGCAGCTGTTGCGATAACGTGAAGTCATCTGCAATGGTTATCGAGAAAGGTGAAGAACACTGGAATCTGAGGAAACATTTTGTCACTCAGAGCCATTGCCAATGAATGATCGCTGGCTATGGCCTGTGTGAGAACTCCTGGTATGTTGATAATTATAACAATCGGTTTAATGTCTGTTTTCACAGCTAACCTATCTCTGGCCAGGTCTTTATCACTTCCTACCATCGCCAACTGATTTTGCTACTTTAACTATTCTACATCTACTTATTAAAAACTCTCATCCATTCTTTTGATATGGTCATACCATCAAAGTTTGCTGTTCTGCACACGCTGGATCACGTTGAGCCTGGTCAGTACTAAATGGGTGTGGGTGACCATTTGGGACTTCCAGGTGCTGTATGTGCTCTCCGCTTATCTCGGCATTGTTTCCAGTCGTCCTGGTCTTCTTGCCACTGGATCCAAGCAATGTCGAGTCAGGGGAGGTATGGTTAGGGATTGCGCAATCCTAGCCTCACAATTACATGCGCAGAACGGAGGCATCGATCGCATCGACATAGCTCTCTATACTCTCCAGATTTAATTTTCCTCGGAAATCATCAAATCTAAGCTGATCTTTAAGACTCGCATAACACATCGATCATATCAGTTCTTATTTAATTGGAGCACGGAGAAGCTGGTTCTAGTGTTATAAGAAGAGTTCAGATTAAATGAGTTCAGTGAATATTTTCTATTATTAGCAAGGAACGAACAAGCATCTACTTATATAATTTAAACTGTAATAATTCGACAAGAAATTAAAAGTGCAGAATCAGTGCTTCTGATTTATGAAATTAAACTTTAAAATTTGGCAAGAAATTAAAAGTGCAGAACGAGTGCTTTGGATTTATCTAATTTATAAAACTCACTGTTTGTTTGTCTGTTTGTCTCCATATTTTCAAACTCTATCTCTTCCTAAACTAAACATCACAGAGCGGTGCTAGAGGCCTCAAATGATTGGATTTTTTATGAACCATTCTTTTATGGGTCTTTAGCCGGTTAAAATCGTTTTTAAGGAGTCAAAAAATGGGTCAAAATTGAAAAAAGCCTTATATATTCATCTTAGTTGATTTTTAATCAGTTCATATGCGTGTCACATTTGTATAGTGGTAACGTCACCAGCTTTGAATGCTACAGTTTTGTTTTCGGTTTCGATTTTAGCTGATGGTATGCAAATACTTTTATTTTTTTCATCTTTGAAATCATGACTCTATTATAATATACACGAAATCTGAGCAAATTAAAATATCATATTTAAGCATATTTTACAACCGGGCAAAGCCGGGTGCACCCCCCGCTTATGAAATTTAAACTTAAAAATTTAGCAAAAACTTTAAGTGCAGAATTAGTGCTTCTGTTATTAACAACAAACACACAAGCATCCATTTATAAAATTTAAACTTTTATACTAACAAATGGGACAACATATTTTTTCTATCTCACCTTAATCCTCACCTCGTTTAATTACACTGAATCAACAGTGAAACTAAGTGTCATATAATTGTGATAAGCACAGAATATAAAATATACATCTAAATAAATAATCTTAGATTGTGTTTTCATGAGAACTGGAGAAACATATTCGATTATAGGTTAGTAGAAACTTCTGTATCTAAAAACGGCTGATTTTCTATGAGTAATCGCTCACATCTATAAGCGAAAAGGAAATCGCCAATCCTGCGATAACCACCATAGAAGGAAAGATCTTGGCTCGCATCCTCCTCAACCGCTTACTTGGTCACCTTGAGCAGGGACTCCTGCCAGAGAGTCAATGTGGTTTCTGTGCCGGTCGGGGGACCACTGACATGATCTTTGCTGCTCGTCAGCTTTAAGAGAAATGCATCAAACAGCACCGAGACCTTTACACAACCTTTATCGACTTGACCAAGGCATTTGACACAATCAGTCAGGATGGTCTGTGGAAAATAATGAAGAAATTCGGTTGCCCAAGTACTTTCATCACAGTAGTTCGTTAATTCCATGAAGGCATGATGGGGTGCGTCCTTGACGATGGTGAACCATCGGATGCTTTTCCGGTAACAAATGGAGTTAAATAGGGCTGTGTCCTTGCCCCTACACTGTTCAGCTAGATGTTTTCTGCAATGCTATTTGACACTTTCAGGCATCAACATTAAATTCAGAACAGATGGAAATCTGTTTAACCCAAGGAGACTGCAGGCTGTGACAAAGGTGAAGGAAGCAGTGCTGAGTGACTTTCTTTTTGCTGATGACTGTGCCTGCAACAAGTGAGAAACGCAAGACCAGATGAACAAATTCTCCACAGCCTGTGACAACTTCGGCCTCACAATTAGCACCAAGAAGACCGAAGTTATGTTTCAACCAGCTCCCAGAAATCTTTATCATGAGCCAAGTATCTCAGTCAAGGGACAGAACCTTCAAGCGGTTGAGACCTTCACCTATCTGGGCAGCACTCTATCTCAGACAGCCACAATCAATCTCAAAATCAACAACAGAATCACTAAGGCAAGCAGCGTATTCGGGAGACTCAGAAGCAAAGTCTAGGAAAGGAGAGGAATCAGCATTGACACCAACCTGAAGGTTTACAGAGCAGTTGTTCTCACTACATTGCTCTATGACTCAGAAACCTGGACTACCTACAGAAGGCACGAAAAAACGTTGAACCACTTCCACCTGAGATGTCTCCGAAATCTCTTCCATATCAGATGGCAAGATAAAGTCCCTGATGCAGAGGTCCTGAAAAGTGCAAATCTTCCCAGCATAACTACTACCATTCGAAAGACCCAACTGAGATGGGCAGGTCACATCTCCCGCATGCCAGATGAAAGAATCCAAATAACTCCTATATGGCGAGCTATGCCAAGGCAAGCGTTCAGTCGGAGCACCAAGAAAACGCTTTAAGGACAACCTTAAAGTCTCCCTCAAAGACTTCAACATCAGTACCGAATCCTGGGAATCGCTTGCATCAGACAGACCTCACTGGCGTCACCCCATCAACAAAGGAGCTGAAACAGCTGAAGAGAGAAGAACTTCAAAGCAGAACAAAAGCGCAACCCGCAAAGCCAGAGCAACAAGCTCTGTCCCCACAACACCTGCACCACTGTCCAACTTGTGTGAGAGCCTTTCATGCCCGGATCAGCCTTACAAGTCATCTCCGGAAGCACAAAAACAATACTTCTACTCACTGATGTCATGGTCATCTTCAACTTCGAAGGAGGAACGCGGATAAAAAACAGATAAAATATTCTAGTAAAAAGATTGGCCATTTTAGTGCGATTCGAATCTTATTTTCAGGAATTATTAAGTTTAACTTCAAGAAGGTTTTGAAAAAGATTCTCTTTTATATACTATAGGCTTAGATCTAATGACCTCAGTGGAAAATTGAATCTGGACAGTATAAACAGATGTGCATAGAACAGGAGACAATTTTGCTTTCGACACATTGAAAGAATGGATTATTATTCTTGGATTAGTAGATGTAAAATTGTTGAGATAAAAGGATCAGTTGGCAATAGAAAGTCAAGGAAAATATGGGGGGAAGAGATTAGGGTAGATTTGAGAGAAAGAGTTTTAAATAAAGATCTAGTCAGTGATAAGTCAGCATGTAAAACAGACATTAAACCGATGATGGTGGTGGTGGCGGTGGTGGTGGGGGTGGGGTTAATCGATGTAGAACATTTGAGGTAACAGGGTCAGTTTATAGGGGGAATGCCACCAAAAACGAGGGAAAAGAAGTGATGAAAACGAATTTAAGAGAAAGCGAGATAGATAAAAACCTGGCCAGAGAAACGTTACTTTGGAAGTCAATTTCTACAAGCCACCCAACACATGCAAGCATGTAAAACAGACGTTAAACCGATGATAGTGATGGAATGGACGATCGTGCTTTAATTTGTAGATGTAGAACACCCGAGTTACCAGGGTCAGTTAGTAGGAGGAATAGCAAAAAAAAAAAAAAAAAAAAAAAAACATGGGAGGACGTGAGAAGGATGAATTTGAGAGAAAGAGTAAGACATAGATTAGTTTGTAAATTAATATCTAAAAGCCGTCCAACACATGACAGCATTTAAAAAAGACGTTACACCGCCGCTCCTACTCCAATAAAAATGGCTGCTCTACAAGTTTCACTTATTAAAAAATCACTGTTGAACAGCAGACATGAAAGACGGATGATAACGAGGCCAATTATTCGAAAATGAAAAAATGCATAACATTACTAAGAAAGAGTACATTCATTTTTAGAGAACGACAGACTTGATAACAACAAGATTTTTATTATTATTATTATTATTTTTTTTTTTTTTTTTTTTTTTTTTTTTTTTTTTTTTTTTTTTTTTGGTCTTTCATTGAATAATTCGAATGTGATCATTATTACTGAAACAGAAGACAGAGCAAAAAAGAAAATGTCTGCCTATTGGATAAATGAGGATTCGGTGTTAATTTGGGTTTTGTTAATTATTCATAAAAGATAATTTCTGATTGAGAATGGAAGCGATTTTGATGAGCGTCTCCTGTTGTTCTTGTTATCATCGGTTGGACAGAGAAATGAATGAAGACACGTTCTGTTATTGTTAGCATCCATCGACAGACAAAAGAAAATGAAACTGTATTTTATGTGATCAAATATAGCATGAGATTCAAATCGGTGAAAGATAAAAGAAGGCTACGTTTAATTTAGTAATAAAAAGAAAAAGAAAGATTGACAAAATAAGAAAGAGCTTGAAAAGGGATTGATAACTAATTGTACTTATCCGGCATTGCATGGGAATCTTTCTATATTCGTTTTTGTGTAGCTTTCTTTCTTCTTTCTAAGATGATGGTGGATTAGATTGGTTCTACAGTGTAACAACCCTTTTCAGGTTATTTTGATGAAAGTTTTTTTATTTCTTCAAATAACTAATTAACGCTCATCCACTGCTTCCACAACTTCTTTTGGAATGGGGGTTAGTAGTTAATAATGGGCATGGAAAAGGAATATTAATTGTCGCGAGTAGGTTGCAGTTGGGCTTATATGGTGGGGCTTGCCGTGACCAGGCCATTGATCAGATCAGTTCTCTCCAACCATGCATCTAATCCAAGTGATGAGCAAAGTGGGTGTTAGTACGCATGTCTATTTTCTCAGATTATGAACTGCTCAGTCACCAGGATTTTTTCCTTCCGCATAATGGGTTGCTAACTACGGCAAACTGTTTGCCCTATTGGAGAGAAAACAAATAAAGTAGAGAAAAAACAGCCTATCCTGCCTTGACAGAGTACAAAATAGGCTTCATGGTTTAGTGGAGGATGCCCTTTTCTCTTCCCTGCAGCCTCTCTCCCACAGAAGAGACGTTGCGAGCCTGTCTTTGTTTTACCATTATTTCCATGGCAGGTGCTCGTCTGAGCTCCAATCCCTCGTCCCCCCCTCGCCAATCTTTCACGAGAAACACCCGTCTGGCTGAAACTTCTGTCAATAATTTTTCCCACTCTTTATCCGTGCCTAAATCCAAACGTAGATTCCATGAGCAAAGCTTCTTTCTTTGAACTACACGCCAGTGGAACTCTCTGCCTGTTTCCCACCTGACTACAACTTGGACGTCTTCAAGTCCAACATAAACAAACTCCTGATAAACCGCCCCCTTAAGTAAGACACTCTATCAAAGACCCCCCCAATACTAATGATTACTACAATACTATCTCATTGATTACTGTACACGCAATAATCCTTATTTTCTGAGTGGCCTTCGGGCCTTGATAAGTGATGACCCAATGTAATAAAAAAAAAAGCTTCTATAAACTTTTGTCTGTTCGTATTGGACTTATGTCGGGTAAACCTGCGGTATGTATGCTGCCTCTGAGCAATGGCAGCTGCACAAATAGAAGTAAATTATTGGGGAGTGAGGTTTGCTATAGAATGGGAACATGTTGTTCAGTTGCTGCTTTGAACCATTCAGTGGTTTCATTTGCACACTGCTCTGCAAGAAGGGAAAAGATTTTCCCCATAGGGCATCTCTGATGAGATCCCTGATTAAAATTAGAAGAAGGCTATGTATCCTGGCTGTGACGTCACTGGCGTAGGAAGCGAGATTTGGCAAGTTCAGATTCGAGTGTCTTTCATCTGAATAATCAGAGAGTGAGAGTGAACTTTTGTATAACTGATTTCCAACCCGGAAGGAGGAGGGGGAGGTTGTTTCATGTTTGTACATATAATAATCGGTACAGAGCAATAAAAACCCAAAATATTTTAAAAGCCGGCTGTGTTTGTTGATGCCTTTTCCTTCTTTTAATATTTGCAAACATGGTTATAAAAAGAAGTAGAAGAGAGACAGAGAGAAGAAGAAAAAATGTGTAAAAGAAGAAGAAGAAGAAGAAGAAGAAGAAGAAAGAAAGAAAGGTGGAGAGAACAGTTTGATTGCCACATCAACATCAGCACCTAAACTCGACCAGTAAATCATCTACATGGAACAATGAGAATTAAGTAAAATGTACCGTGGGGATCCGAGAACGCTCCATCGTAATACACGTTAGCAAGTGGAGAGAGAGAGAGAGAAAGAAAGACAGTTTGCTTTGTCTTTCCTAAATTTGACTGTCAAAAGTGATTGAATTCTTTAATTCTTTTGTAAGGTGCCAATAGCAGGTGTTTCCTTTCAATCTCTGCATTCCATATGCTAACACCTAAGTATCTACCTATAACGCTTTATACGGAATTACTCGATCCGTGTCCTGTCCTTGACTGGGGAATTAATACTTTAACAAAAATATTTTCTCTTTACATTCTTTTAAGAATTACCAAATTTTGAATGAAATAAATCTCTTCGCATCATCTATATCTATTGCTGGAGAGTAGGTATAAACGGAACGCGAAGGTGCAGAAAAGAGATGACTATGGAGTTTGTAGAGGACTAGGATATATAAATCCCAATCCCGTTACAAAAGAAAATAATGAAACGAATGGAATGAATGAAACAAAGACTCAATTGATGGAAAGATAAACGTGTCGTTTATTTATTGTTGAAAGAATGAATGTTTTAGATATAACATGTGTTCATGTCCGCGCGGGTGTAACCATCGTTTGTTGTGGGACTGGTGGTGTAGAAAGAAAAGGAAATGTGTGTTCATCTCACTATCGTTTGTTCGCACGTGGGGAAAGAAGTAAGTGATGTAGTGGAAAATGGGAATGATAGTCCAGCGTGTAGACAAAGACAAAGGATGGAGGGTTGACATCAGTTAAACTGTGCGCCATGTTAGCCGCCAGCTATGCGGTGGTGTTCTCTGGCACAAGTAGTAGATAGAGAGAGAAAGAGTGACAAAGTCAATCCAGGTTATGGAGATAGAAAGCGTATTAAGTGTACGTACTGTCTGTTGG
The DNA here is from genome assembly GCF_053919585.1 of Euprymna scolopes. Taxonomy (NCBI): domain Eukaryota; kingdom Metazoa; phylum Mollusca; class Cephalopoda; order Sepiida; family Sepiolidae; genus Euprymna; species Euprymna scolopes. The sequence goes on along the minus strand of NC_136495.1, from coordinate 152,582,511 downwards.
CTTTTTGTCCCACATAGTAGCAAGTGATGTGAGGTACGCGTGTGTGCATGCATGCTGAAAAGGCACGCTGTCGGTCCGTAGACCGACCAGCTCGAAAGCTGGTCCTAAAAGGAAGAAGCCGCTTATTGCTCTTTCTTTTATAGGTGTTTCCGGTGGTCTTTTGCGCATGTGTGGATTTCCTTTGAAAGGGGAAGTGACGTTGTCCTTGTGTGCGTACGTGTGTGCGTGTGTGAGTATACACGTGAATGTGAGTGTATGTACACGAACGTGAATATATGTACGTGTGTGGACGTGGGTGCGTATGTTTGTGTGCGCGCATGTATATGGCAAGTAATATAACTTGAAATGTAAACTTGTGTTTTTGTGTGAGACTAAAAAAGGCTCGCGCAAGTTAAAAATAAGCAGAAACAAACGAAAGACTATTTCTTAATTGAAACATTACCTATTCATATTTACATTCCATACATAAAAAAGCAGAAAGTAATATCCCAAATATGTCAAATAATTTCTATTAATTCTGGAAATATAGCAGACTTAAATAGATTTGAATAAAAATATAAATATAACTTCGAGTTTTTATTCATTTTCTCACTAATGAGTTACTACTCATCCAGAGCAAAACTCACTAGAAACTATAGGTTAACGAAATGGAGAGATGAACAGTGGAATGATGATGATACTACCCACTGAAAACAATTTTCCCATTTCACTCAGAAACATTACTCATGGAATTTGAGAACAAAACGGAAAAAAATATGGCGAAGATCTACACTTTTTACTCTCAGCATTGTTACAATACACCCTTCGAGTGTTCCAACTCGGAATTTATTTCCGATTCTGTATCATTTTAAGAAAAAAAAGAAAAACTGTCATATGCCGGTTGTGGAATGTTACGACCCAAATGGCAAGGTAATCTAAGGTTCTTTGATCATTACCGTCGTGAAATAACCCAGAGCACAATTCCACAAGACAAAAAAAAATGACCAGACATAATAATAAGAGTATACACGCATATATACCGTGTTTGAATGATATGGTTAAGTGGCAGTTTTAGTCATTTAGAACTGCTTTAAAGCTTCATCGCTCACTCATTTTTTGCGAGCAAATTTCAAACAATTATTACAGTTTATAGATCACCTTCTCAGCCATATTGTGAAAAAAATTTTTTTTCAATTTTTGTTCAGTAAAACAAAAGTTATGATGAATTTTCTGGTGTTCAAATTCGTAAAAATATGTAAGGAGGTGAGCGACGCTTTTTATGACTGATTTCCATTGCAACCACATCGCTTAGCGACTACTGTTGCTACTAATTCACTGTTGACTCGAAAAGAGAAGTAACAAGTGAAAGACAATGAAAGCATGAAAGGGAGATAATTGGGGGTATTTTATTGAAAGCAGATGAGTGCCGTATATTGTTATTGCAGGTGTGTTTATGAGGGCAAAAAAAATAAGACTGAAATTAAACAACGAACAAGTGAATTTATAGGAAGCCTGGAAAAATCATGGATTACAATAGAAAAATGCGAGCATAAAAAGTAATATAGTTAAGCTTAAACATGGAAATGTAAAGGACTAGTTGTTTAAACTGGAAAAGAAAAGGACAAGATATACTAGTAAAAAATATAATACATTTATAACTTAAAATATTGCAATATTAAGAGTTTTTTTTAATTCAATTTATAACATTATATAATCAATTCTTAATGCTGCAATATTTTAAGTTACAAATTTATTATATTCTTTAATAGAATATACTGTCCTTTTCTTTTCCAGTTTTAATAACTAGTCCTTTACTTTTCCATGTTTAAGCATAACCATATTATTTTCATGTTCGCATTTTTCTATTGTAATATATATATATATATATATATATATATATATATATATATATATATATATATATACTAGCAAAAGTACCCGTCGTTGACTGGGTTCAAAAACAGCCTAAAGAAAATGAACTCTGATTTATGAAAGTATGATAGGTTATGAAAAGGAAAGGTTGTAAATTTGGGTTGAATTTGGGGGTACCAAAACCAAAGCAAAATATGATGAAAGTAAAAATGAAATAGATAAACCCCATATGCCATACCTGTTCATACTGAAACACTTATCACAATATTCTGTGGATCTATATTAAAAATCTTTGTTAAACTTTGTGATATATTTCTGTTCTATGGAGGTCAGGTGCGAACGAACACCCCATAATTTTATTATACCATATTTCTTCAAACAGAAGCATAATTATCAAAGTATACTTACGCAGATATATATGAAAAGTCTTTATTAAAGTTTGTGCCTATTTCCATTCTATAGAAGCCAGGCGCAAACGCAGACCCCACAATTTTATTATACCATCCCTATTTACGTTAAAACATACTTATCAACGTATTCTTATGTACATCTATATAAAAAACACTTGTAAACGGTTTTTTTTTAAATTTTTAAATTATTTATTTCCATACTTTGTGGACCAGGCGCGTACACAGACCCCACAATTTTAATTAACCACTGTTCTGCCAGATCAAACATACCCATTCCTGATCATTGATACATCTTCTATCATTATATGTTATCAGATTTTTAAAATAGTCAACCATATAGGAGCCTATTCGTGACCAGATACACACACACACAGCTTTATATTATAGATATATATATATATGAACTATTTTATTGTGCAATAAAATTTTATAAACACAAAACAAAACAAAGAACGCAATGTCCCAATGTGTCAAAAGAAACAAAAGGGCAAAGGAAGATCAGAAGTTAACCAATGTCTCTCTTTTCTCTCTTTTTTATATTATATAATATGATATTAAGTCTAACGAAAACAAATGTCTGAAGTTTGGAATTCGGTTAATCATGGGAATGGACAGGATTGGGATAAAAGATTAGATTAATAATCGCAGAATACTTATCTCTTAGAAAAGGTATAATCTGAATGAGATGAATGATCCATAGAAATAAGATATTCAAGAGAAATCGTTCAATGTCAAGCTTTCTGAAATCTTTATAGTTTTTTTATATTCACAGTAACACGTCTGTTCCTCAATTTTGAGTGTCTGCCCTTTTCTGCTATATATATATATATATATATATATATATATATATATATATATATATATATATATATATATAATGTGCTACTTGGATTATAGCTGGTTGATATACATATAGGCATGTTGGTCCATCCCGTGCAGTTACCTCTAAATTGATTTAATTAGTGCACATGGTGAATTTAACAATTTATCCTCCACGGATTCTGTCATCCTACGTCTGCCTGCTACGACATTTGATTTCAGAATTTTTTTTTTTTTAATATTTTCTATCTTCATGTGGTTTCATTTGCGCGCCAACTTTATTTCAAATTACTTGCCCTCCCTCCCGCCTTCTTTATGGAATAGAAAAACCGACTGTGGTAAGGGGATAAAAAAAAATGTGTGACCTGACGAGGAGTTTGGAGGGGTCGTTTGTCTGCGCCATGCCATTTCTGTTAGTAACTTGCATAACACCATATTTTCACCAACTTGGCTCCAATTAAAATGAATGTCTTGAAGAAGATCCATGCTTCTGGACTGACTTCTGGAAGCTTCTGGAGCTGACTTTAACTCCTGACTTGAAATCTATTGCCAAGTCTGCTCGAAAAATAGTTAAATCATTCTACTGCTCCAGAAGCTATCTCACTCTGGACACAATCCTCTAGCTGTATAAAATCCAAATACATCCTAAAATGGAGTACTGCTGCTACATCTGGAGAGAAGCTGCTCAGAGTAGCCTTGACAGCCGACCTCTGTAATAATCAACTTCCATCATTACTGATCATTATGCTGTTGTTTCAACGACCAAATTACACTCATTAACGGTTATCCTCAAGTGGCCTTGAGGATTTAATAAGTGATAAATCCCTTATAAAGAAAAACATCATAATGGAGTTAAATAAATTCTTCATATTTATATCAAATGCTAAGCTCTTCACTAAGGTTTTTTTTCCAATGGACATCCTTACATAGTGGGGAAATTAAATCTTTAAAGTAAGTATGAACAGTAAAATCTTCAAGATTCAAGGTGGAACGATAAAATTGTCGCCCTAGAAAAGACGGCATGATTCCGTTTGGTGAACACCAATTTTCTTTTTATGTTGCAGACCATCTACTAGTTGGCCCGTTGTGTACAAATGTCAAGAGCAATGTTCAACAAGCGAGATTGGAGATACGCTGCTGTACAACTGTACAACAAGTTATGACAACAGGACCATTGCCAACACCCTCAAAATACTTCACTAGATTGCTACGAATAACAGGGACGTTCTCATGGTGATGTAAACAAAGTTTCTGGTCATGGCTATGGCCTTTTTTGTAATTGCAAGTGAAGGCCACATCATTCTAACTCATATCTTCGAAGTTGGCTTGAAAGTCAACACCAAAGTGTATCTGCATGTGTTAAAGAATGTGGTGATCCCTTGATGCAATCAGATGGCCGCTGGCAGATCCTGGCCGCCTAGACCCATTACCATTGGTTACGTCATCGCAGGGGAATTCACGATTCCCTGCATGTGTGCCTGCGATTCTGCGAGCGCTCACAGTTTCAGTTCTCACGATCAGGGAGGTTAACCTCATGACCCCACGTCTGGCCTCAGAAACTAAATTATATTTCGTTATGTTCTCAAAGTGACATCAAATACTCACTTTCACCAAACAATCAGATTTATATGTCGGTTTCATAAGAAATAATAAAATTTATAACTCTTCATTTCAGCAGTCGGCCACCGCTGCCCGGGCACGCAATAATGTTTAACAATTAACACAAGCATAGTTGCCTGGCATTCTTCAGTATTTCGGGAGTTTTAACCTCCCCCAATGGGGAGCCCAGCCGCTCCCGGCGGCGTTCGCGCCACATTCCGCCCCCTCTTAGGCTTCTTGGTATCTGTGCAAATGAATGAGTCTAAGTCATCCGCCCACACCCTCTCTGTCCCGTCACCCTCTCACCGCAATTGATACCAGCTGGTTTCATCCGCTGTTTCTCCCTTCCATTTTTGGTGCACCTGTTAGAAAAGAGGAGCATATATATAGTCCAAACTCGAGTTCACAACAATAACCCACAGATGAGGGTTCTTCATACCAGCTCGTCATGCGAGCTATTCCCCTTTCTGGGATTTAAAAGTCCAAAAAGTTATACAAAAAAGTCAAAAATTCAAAAACTTAAAAAGTCAAAAATTTCAAGAAAGTCCAAAATCGGCAAAGTGTTCACCAAGATTATAGCAGTTATACAGCCCTTTTTCTTTCTTTTCAGCACAATTATACAGTTTTTCTTTAAGGAGTCATGAGTCACTCGTTTTTTTTTTCAATAACAAGGTAATTATAACACAGTTATAAAAGTTACTCAGAATTTTCTCACACATTAAAAGTCACTCAATGTTCTCTTTTTTTTTTCACAGAACTGTTCACAAACATTATTAAAGTCAAATTTATTTTTTTAATGCATTATGAAAAGTCTCTTTTTTTCAACAAGTTACAAAAAGTTATTCAGTTTTTTTTTTTCAATCAAAATTCATAAAAGTTAATCTATTGCCCCTATTCTGGGTAACTAGTACCCGCTTTTTATTGAACTAGCCTATTTTCTCTCACTTTAACCATCATGATCAGGATCTTCCTTAGCAGTTCATGGGTCAGTGTCCTGCAAAACTTCCAAGAAACCAAAAAAGAAGAGAAAAGAGAAAAAAGTCGCTCTCAATTAATCCCCATCTCGTTCTCTGGAAGATCTCGACATGCGTGCTGCCTTTCCCTGGTTGCTCATCCAGAACTGGGTTTTCTTCAGGTGGGGTCATCTGAGCTGCAGGTGGGTTTGGACCAGAGTTACCTTTGTTATCAGCCTCGAGGTGTTTCTCACTGTCTTTCAATCTCATTCGTCCTCTTACACACAACACCACTGCCAACCCTTATCACCTGTATGCTCAGGTATAAATGCCCCCCCACCCGAGTGTCAACAGTATATCCGAGAGCCGCAGACGCGCCCCACCACACTAGAATACCATCAGGTACCTACGGGAGAGAACAAGTGAAGGTTGCTAATATTCCTAAATGGACCTGTTTCTGTGAAACAAACAAGATTCAAATCATGCACACCTGAATTGTAAGTCCATTTATTAACTACTTAGCCACTGTCATCTGCCTTTTTCGGTTTGATGAAGTTCTTTTTTCATCGAAGTGTTAAGATTCTTTTATCTAGGAAGCTAATCTTAAAGTAAAAAGCCGAAAAGTGGCGGGGTAGGCTGATATTAGGCAGAGAATTCAATTCCTTTTCTTTTGTGATCAGAAAAGTGGATATTTTGAGGTAATTAGATATCTTGTTAAGGAAGGAATTGTTATATTTTCATTTAGATTGTTTTGTTCTTACTGTTTACAATATTTTCATTTAAATTATTTTGTTTTTATTATTTAAAAATAGATATGCAAATTCAGTTTCTTACCACGTGATTTTGCACGTGTTCCTTTCCCTTTAAAAGACTGAGTTCTTTCTCTCTTGCTTTCGTAGCTGTGAATTTTGTTCAATAAAACCTTGGAAAGAGGTTTTTATTTTATGTCTTCATTTACTTACAACACTACCAGAATATATATATATATATATATATATATATATATATATATATATATATATATATATATATATATATATATATATATATTATAGGGAAACGCATGACTTACCTAACTAGCATGTGTGCATAATTCAACGGGTCTGTCATGGAATGAATGAATGAATGAAGAAGAAAGAAACAAAAATGGCTGCCTTATCTCTTTATATGCCTGCAGTATTACCACCTGGTTGGAGATAAAAGAGGATTGGTTTTTTAGAATGCACATTCATTTTGAAGTTGGATTTTGAGGAAATAGGTTGACTTAGCAGAAGTGTGTTACGTATACAGAAGTTTGGAAGTTGGAAGTTTGGACAACAGTGTCAACCTTACCCAGGAAATTATTGGTGTGACCGGCGGAAGAAATAACACTCAAGTTATTGAATTATAAGCTATTTCGGCTCTCGGTGTGCGGTGACTAGAAAGGTAGAAAATGGACGGATGCAACTTTCGCTTGATACCTGAGTTTGACAGATCTTCCACTGGACCATTTGTCGTTGAATGGGTTGAAAAGACTGAGAAGATCTGTAAACTGTGCAGAATTAAAGAACCAACCACAGCCATTCCCCTGAGGTTAACCGGAGGGGCCTATGCAGTCTACCAGCAACTCGGGGATGAGCCAGACTGGGATGAAGTCAAGCAAAGTCTGTATACAGCGTTTGGTACAGATCCGTTTGTTGCATGGCAACAGTTCACGAGCTGGCGACTTCACCCCAAGGAAATAGTTTACATGTACCTAGCCGACCTACGAAAGTTATCAGTACCATTTGGTGGGGTCAACGACAAGATATTAAGCTGTGCCTTTTTAGTAGGCTTACCTGAGGAGATCAGCAAACTGTTGCTTGCATTGTCACGAATTGATGAATTGACAACAGACGAGTTATTAGCCCGAGCTCGAAACATCTGTAAGGAACATGAACTAATTGCAGTAGCAACTAGTATTCAACATGCAAGAGTCGAACCGCATGGAAGCAATGTAGATTCTCTCCCAGGTAGTAATAAGCATGTAGGCCCAGTGTGCTATAAATATGGGGAGGCCAATCATTTTGCTAAGGAGTACCGGAATGATAGGAGGTGTGTATATCCACGAGCACAGAGAACAGTACAATGCTATTGCTGCAATAAGTATGGGCACATATCTCGTAACTGTTTGGGAAACGACATTGGAGGCAAGGTACTATCGCCACCCTTGCCCCTTGCCAACCAATAAAGACAGGATTACCGGATATTGGCATTAACATTAACGATGTGAAGTGTTCAGCACTCATAGACACAAGGTGTTCCCAGTCTATAGTTAGTGCACATCACTGTCAGATGTAGCGGGAGCAACCAGTCGGTATTATGACGATCAATGGCTTGTCTCAAGCATGTTGTGGTGAAGGGACAGTCACGATCTGTACTGAAAAGAGTGACACAGCCAAGGTTGACATTCTGGTGATACAAGAAAACCCCTTGGCCTATGACATGTTGATTAGAATTGATGCAATACAAGCACTAGAAGACGTCATAATCACAGTGACTGGAGGCGTAATGCTTGGAGTAGGGAAAGAAGTCTGTGCAGTCATGTCTATTGAAGAATAGGACTTCTGTGCTACGTTTGACAACAACAAAAAGGCGTGGACTATGAGCCAGGCACCAGATCGGCTGTGCAACACCATTCCAGAGTATGCAGTTTCCACGAAGAGTAAGGCCGCATATGAAGAAGAACTTCAGATGTGGCTTGATAACAGATGGTTAATACCATACCCACAGAAACGTCTGGGACCACCTAAAGGATTAATTCCGCTCATGGCTGTTGAACAACCTACTAAAGACAAAATTCGGCCCATAAGTGATGACCGAGAATTGAATCAACATGTTGATGCTTTCACTGGAAACACAGACGTGTGCGCTGCGAAACTAAGAGAGTGGCGTCAGAAAGGGAGTAATGTAGCACTGCTGGATTTAAAGAGAGCCTACCTGCAGATATGTGTCCATGAGTCATTATGGCCATTTCAAACAGTGATAATCAAGGGCAAACGATATTGTTTGACACGTTTAGGTTTTGGCCTAAACGTAGCACCCTTAATAATGACTGTTTTGATGCAGGATGAGACCACAGCAAAAGCTACTTCCGCTTACATTGACAACATCTACGTTAATGAGAATATAATGTCTACAGATGTGGTTCGAATAAAACTGGAATCGTTTGGGTTAATAAGCAAAGACTCTAAGCGCCTAAAGGTGCCCATGTTGAGTCTAGAGGTCTAGGAGGAGGGCAATACTTTGTGATGGAAGCAAGGGAGCGCAATTCCAGAGTTACCCAGTGTATTGACAATGCTCATTGTGTTTTCTATTTGCAGTAAATTAGTAGGACATCTGTGGATGGCTCCGATCGGCAACAGGAGTGTTAAAAAGATGAATAACTGCAGTAACCAAAGGATGGGACGACATGGTGGATGATGATTCTCTCCAGCAAATGATGGCTGAAATGTTGTCCAGAGTACATAGAAACGACCCTGCCCAGGGTGAGTGGCAATTATCTGGAAACGAACTGAATGCATAGGTTGACGCAAGTTCACTGGCTACAGGTGTCGTGTTGGAACAGTTGGGTGCTGTTATGGAAGATGCGTGCTGGCTTCGTCCAAAAAATGATGCCCAGTATATAAATTTAGCAGAACTTGATGTCACGTTAAAAGGGCTTAATCTTGCATTGCAATGGCAGGCTAAGGTTGTGCATCTCCTGACCGACTCATTGTGTGTTTACCACTAGTTGACCGATACCTTGACTGGAAAGTCTCGAGTTAAGACTAGAGCAGCAAGTGAGATGTTAGTACGAAGGAGACTGGCAATAATAAAGTGTCTAGTTGTCGAATACAGCTTGCAGGTGAACATTACCTTAGTTTCGTCGATGCAGAATTTGGCTGATAGCTTGACTAGAGTACCAAAGAAGTGGATTGATGTAATGAGTCAGAGATCTGATCCTCCACAACAGACATGTGCGACCGTAACAGATCAATTAACACCTGACCAGATCCGTACAATACATCAGCAGGGTGGACATCCTGGAATTCGGAGGATAACATATTTTGTCTGAAGCGTGTGTCCTTCAACTACAAGAGCATCAATCAAGGCAGCTATACGCTCGTGTGAAGAGTGTCAGCGAATTTATCTAGCATCGTCCCAATGGCAAAAAGGGAAGCTTGAGGTGGAGGACAACTGGTATCGAGTAGGAATGGATGTAACACATTATCAAGGCAAGCATTTTTTGACCTTGACAGATTGTGGCCCGACGCGTTTCACGATATGGTGCCTGTTGACACAACAGGATGCATCTAGCATTATACGACAGTTGAGAGCTGTCTTTTTTGAACGTGGTGCCCCGCTGGAAATTCTGATTGATAACGCCACTACGTTTTGATGTCAAGAATTTCAGAAATTCACGCAAGAATGGGGGATTAGAATGCGTTACCAATGTGCATATTTTCCCAAAGGCAACACTATAGCGGAGTGGTGTCAATGCACTATTAAAAGAATTGCAGCTAGGACACAGTGTTCTATTCCAGAAGCTGTGTACTGGTATAATGTGACACCAAAGAACGATGCAACACCAGAAACTGCACCAGCTAATGGGACTTACTGCTATGAACAGCGTGTAAAAGGAATTGATGTCACACCATTAGTGGTTAACGTTGTCAATACACCTTTTCAAGTGGTAGACCGTGTTTGGGTAAAACCCTTAAATTCTGGGTGCACTGTAAAATTTTTCGATTTTGAAGAAATAAGTTGAATTTGCAGAAGAGCGTTACGTATACAGAAGTTTGGAAGTTGAAAGTTTGGACAACAGTGTCAAACTTACCCAGGAAATTATTGGTGTGAAGGGCAAAAGAAATAACACTCAAGTTATATATATATATATATATATATATATATATATATATATATATATATATATATATATATATAGCATTTCAGCCCGGCGTTACCCGGGTGTTTGGATGTGTATGTTGAGCAAAAAAAAAAAAGTGGTAGTAGGAAGGCAGGCTCGAACCCGTACCGCAAAGGAGGAAAAGAACGGGGTAAAACCTAACGTTTATGCTGTTACGACCACCGCCAAACCGGAAGCGATATTTTTTTTTAAATTAAGGCTAAACAGTCTAAAGGAGAGGATAAATTTAAAAAATATCGGCGAAAAAAGTGACCCCCCCCCCGTAGAAAAGTGCCTAGTTGAAGGGGAAGATATTAATGTTTTTAGCCAATTTTTCGATATTTGTCGTATGAAAGGTCTAACTTTAAAACGATATGTATCTTGTTAAAATCTGTCGCCTCTATTGAAAGTTTAAGTCAGACATGCAAACAGACATACATACATAGATTTATATATTGGTAACTAAAAATTTTCGACCCAAACTGATGAAAAGGCTTGCCCTATCTTTGAATACCCTTTATGTAAAATTTCAAATATTTAGACCAGAAATTGTCTGAGTAATTTGTAAGAGACCGCAGAAGTCAATTTTTTTAAACTTTGACCCCTATTATGACCCCTTAAAATTTATTGTTTTGGGCTCAAATCAAGTTATTAAGTTAGATCCATGTCGAAGGAACCTATATCTAAAGTTTCAAGTGCGTAGACCCAAAACTGTCGGAGGAGTTTGGTAGAGTTCTCAAAGGTCAAATCGTTGAACTTTGACCCCATAATCGCCAAATTTCTGGTCAAAAACCGATCACATCGATTTTACCAAATCTCAGTACACTGTATATCAAATTTCGAGTCTGTAGACTAAAAATTGACAGAGTTATTGCGTACGGAAATGTACACACAGACAGACACACACAGACACGCTCACCTTTATATATATATATATATATATATATATATATATATATATATATATATATATATATATATATAGTTATTGTTGTTTTTTTGTGTTTTTTTTTTTTTCAAGTGATACATACGGTTAATATTGGCTTCGCCTCGGAGCTCATTTTTTTTATTTACTTAAAAAGTCGCCCTTTTTAATTTGGACGCATATAACATTTTTATTTATTTATTATTTTTAAAACAGTAATCTACGTACACGTGTGTTTCGAGGTCATTACCTCTCGTCAGTGTAGTTCAACTGTTTCTAATACCAGCGGCAGCAGGTCCAGTTTGAAAGACGTATGATTCTGCATGAAAATGGGCTTCTTCTAATACTCTAACACATTGAGTAGCCTCCGTGAGATCATCATGTATCATTTTCGAGAGGTCTGGCATGTATTATGGAAGACTCTAGGTCATGTATAAAGGCACTGCGAACAGATTCAAGCTTGTAAGTAGCAGCAGTAACATCTTTGAAGCAACAGTGAGCTGCAAGACGATTTAAAGCCTGAAGTTATTAATTTTAAGGATCATTGCCCCGTTGTATACGTGTTGAAAGTAGATATCCTGCATGAATTACGTTGGGAGGCTTGTCATAAACAGATTTTAGTACTTCGATGGCAATACGGTCTTGGAACAACCCTCGATAACGTCAATAACCGTAGCAGAAATGTTTAGATAAATGACTTCAAGTTTGTCTGGATTTAAACGCTCAATGGTAGATAAATAGTAAGTAAAGTTTCGGTACCATATTATCCAAAGTTTGCTAGACAGAGGGTCTGCAAAAAATATGGCAAAACTATCCAGTCGAATAATTTTATCCATGAGATAAAATTAGGTTGAAAAGAAAATTCAGTTGAATAAATTGTGATATAATTAAGACAAGCAGAAATACCTTCTTCCAGGGCTTTATTCAACTGAGTTTTACAACGACAAATGCAACAAGTGGTCAGGAATGCATGTTAATAAAATAAAAAAAAGTATTCAAATCTATCTATCTATCTATCTATCTATCTATCTATAAAAGTGAACGTGTCTGTGGGTCTGTCTGTCTGTGTGTCGGTGTACATTTTCCTTCGCAATAACTCTGTCAATTTTAAGTCTACAGACTCGAAATTTGATATACAGATTACTGAGATTTGGGAAAATCTTTGTAATCCTTTTTCGGCCAGAAATTTGGCGATTAAGGGGTCAAAGTTCAACGATTTGACCTTTGAGTACTGTACCAAACTCCTCCGACAATTTTGGGTCTAAACACTTGCAATTATAGATATAGGTTCCTTCGACATGGATCTAACTTAATAACTTGATTGGAGCCCAAAGCAATAAATGTTAAGGGGTCATAATAGGGGTCAAAGTTTAAAAAAAGGAGCTTTTTTTTTTTTTTTTTGGTCAGGATACACCTCCAAACACCCGGGCAACGCCGGGCTGAAATACTAGTAAGAAAATAAAGAAAAAGCAAATAAGATCACGTGAGAGGAGATATACAAATAAAGAGAAAGTCATATTATAGCGTATATATGTAAATACACACATACACAGATATATATATATATATATATATATATATATATATATATATATATATATATATATATGAGCAAACAGTTAATGAAATATATTTAAAAAACACTTTGAAATGAGTTAAAAACATATTTAATCTGAAAAGGAAACACTAGATAAATCTTTATATCTGGCTGAGATAATTTTATAAATATTAATTCTTTAATATTTATAATTTACTTTAATTTTACCATCTTGGATCATTTTGGTAAATTCAATTGTAATTTTCATTATATATATATATATATATATATATATATATATATATATATATATATATATATATATATATATATATATATATATATATTAGTGTTGGGACATGGAATCGGAAAAATTGGAAGAATTGTAGGTATCGGAATCGGAAAAATTGATGCCTATTTTCCGATGCCAAAACGATTCCTTTAATTGTCCTTTTTATTTGTTTTTGTTTAAAGTAAAACCTTCCATTGCTGGTAATAATGATAAAATAATAAATTAATAAATATTTATCGATTTTAAAATACCAGTATAGCTAAAATCGATAGATCATCCTCCACAATTGTGTTTTTACGTTTAGGAAAATATCTGCCTATTAAACATGTGTTTTTACGAAAATCGGGGGAAATAACAATCTTACAGTTAAATAATTAGAGATTCATAAAGAATCGGAATCGGTGATTGTACCGGAATCGGGAATTTAGTTCATTTAGTATATATATATATATATATATATATATATATATATTAGTGATAGAACGATTAAAATATTTTTCCCGATTCCGATACAATTACCGATTATATATATATATATATATATATATATATATATATATATGTTATAATTTTCTTATTAAAGTGACTTCCTCTTTATTTGTATATCTCCTCTCGCGTGATCCATATATATATATATATATATATATATATATATATATATATATATATGTGTGTGTGTATGTATGTATGTATGTATGTATGTACTTATCCTAATTGAAAAGTGTAATTGCAATTCTGAGCCAAACAAATCCTATTTATTCTATTCTCAGTTACAGTAAGATAAATATGTTGTATCTTCTGATTTACGTGTTAATTTGCTTATTTCTAACTTTAGTCATCTGTTTGGAGGCATTGGAAAATCAAACATGCAAATTGTCCAATCAAATATGAGAAAAGATATTTTTAACATTGAACAAAAAAGATTTTCATTGGATGCTTTCAATTATTCTAATTAATTTCTCTAATGTTAACTTATGTATTTGTATGGATAAGATTTTGCATGCAAATATTGGCATGATATCCATCGGCTTGGAAAATTAAAAAAATCTTTGTTCATTCTGAAGCGGAAAATAGAAATCAGCGACGTGAGACTAACTAAGTCAAGCCATTCTTAACATGAACCTATAGTGCTTTGCCATTAGAAAATCAACTTTGGCGTAGAACAGTAAGTGTTCTCCAATCTCATCAACACTTTTCATTTTATTTAATTAACAGATTTTTTTTTCCATGTCAATAGATATCATATGCTAATTTTGTATTTCTGAATTTTTTTTTTTAAATTAGAATCGATAATTTCTATCATTTGAATTATTCGGACTACTGTTCTCATTTTTGATGTCGTTCGGCTATTTCGATCTTCTTTAGTCGCATCTTGTCAAATTCTGTACCTTGCTTTGGAACTCGACACGGATAGATTGTTCTTGTTCTTTTAGCCATGGTCGGGTAGACGCTTTAAATAATTGTATTCTTAGGATTGATCCTTCAACCTTTAGAAGAATGCAACTGAGCACTAATTATACTTAGCACTTTTAATTTTCCACTTCAAAATTTACAAACGTTAAGATTGTTTTAGGCCAGATATTATGTGAGATTGTCTTTAAAAAATCTCCTCTATGCAAACGCAATCTGGCGATATTTACCCTTTTCTCGCAGAAAAGATGTCGATAGTCTCTCTCTACTCTATCGTTATTTTCGTTTGCTTGGTAGAACTTTAATCTCTAGTTCTCTTTTGTAAGACATTCACAACAAGAACTCGTCTCTATCATGACAGAAAAAGACTTTCCTTTTTCCCACTGTGTGCCTTGCGCCAGGTAGAATTTCCATATGTAGAGCTTGTTTTGCAAGGGTTTTTTAAGCTATAAAACACATTATCACAGTATTGCTTCTCTTCTGATTACAACTAGGTTATTTAAAAAACGATGTCAACGAGTTCTTGTGATGAATCGATCATCATAAAAGTTCATTCCATTGATTAATAAAATATTATTGACTAAAAAATCCGCAAAAATGTGTTTCTTCAAAACTTATTTTTTGTGTCAAAAAATTCTTTGTGTGTAATTGTTTTGGTCCTATGGAAAGCGTAATAAAGAAAGGCATAAACAATTGGTTTAGGTAAAAAGAATATATTGTACAATAAAGTGAATACAAATAAAAGCTCAGCGTTTTCTGACTGGTAGTCTGTAGTCTCGTGTTAGGTCGTCATAATCTCCGTGTAATTATCAGTGAAACTGCGAAAATAATAGCAACAACTTCTTCCTCGATTTGTGAATAGTTCTTATCTTCGGGAAGCAAAGATCGTGACACGGGTACAATAGGTTTCTTACTTCTGTCTGGTATTTTCTGCAAGATACAGGCCTCTATTCCGTACGAACTCTCATCGCATAACGATATGATATCTACTTCTGGGTCATAGTGAGTGAGGAATAGATCATACGTCACGGTGTTATTTTTAATTCACCCTGTGCCGTCAGGTATTCATTTGACCATTTCCACACTCTGTCCATTTTTAGTAACTTGTTAAGTAAGGCCCGAAGGGCATGCCCATTGAGAATGAATATCTGGTAATAGTTCGTTACCCCCCCCAAAAAAAACAACTTTGTAATTCTGTAATATTTTTGGGAACCGGCATATCTTTTATAGCTGTGGCAATTCCTCCTTCTACTATTTTTGTCGATGATGTGTCCCAAGTATTTTATTTCTTCCATGAATACATCGTATTTTCTTTTTATTTTAAAACCAAAATCCTGTATTCGAGAAAATACCATGTGGACGTGTTCTCGATGTTGTTCTCTGGTCTCACGTAGGATAATATCATCCAGATCTGCGGTCATGAAATTTACGCTGCCCAACATAGTATCCATAATTTCTTGTAAATGGCGGGTGCTACCTTGACTCGAAAAACTAACTTTTAAATTTGAATAATATTTCCTCATCTGGAATTTGAAGGTATGCGTCATTCAGATCGACTTTACAGGAAATCTTCCATCTGTTTAGCTTAGTGAAAACTTCTTTAGGGCTAGGAAGTGAGTAATGGTAGTCTTTTAATACTGAGTTCAAACCAGTGGAAAAGTCGGCGCAAATACGGGCTTCTTTTGACTTCTTTTTAACATAGACGGTAGGGGCTGACAATTGACTATATTCAACTTTCGATAGGGTGATAGTTTTAAAAAGTCTTTCAAGATCCTTATTAATTTTCACCAATTTTTTTTTTTTTAAATAGTGGTTGTGTTTTATCTTTGAGTTCGAATCTGGCTGAAAATATTGTGCATTTCCCGAGGCTAGCTGAGAAAACTTCAGGGAAACTTTCTTTTAATTCTGACTTGAAATTTTCCTTCTCTGTTGTGAGCTTTATTTTTTTGACAAAACAACAAAATTGAATTGTTGCATCCATTCTATCCAAAAAACGATTTTCTGTGTTTCTTAACATGAAAACTTTTAATTTCTTTGTCGTTGAATGTAACATTAGTGATTAACTCACTTTTAAAATCTATTTTCGACCCAGTCACCTTTCAGGCTGTTTTTCAAGACTTTAGAATGGTAGAATTATTTAATTTTTTCTCTATATGTGAATTAATGATGGATAAGTCTGATCCAGAATCTAACTGAAGTTGTACCGTTTTATTTAATACTAGCAGCTGCCTGGCATTACCGTAAAATACGCATAATATGATATTTTGATTAATGCAGATTTCGTATTTATTATTATATTAAACCCAATGATTTAAAAAAAAAAAAAGACTGGTGTGCCACCACTGAGAATCGAAACCAAAACGTTTAGTTTACGATTTACTTTTTCCTTTGACATTAATGCCTGAGCTATGAAGACATGTTTGCCATAAGGCTGAAAATTAAAACATGAAACAATAGCTATTACGTTACACATGCATATTTGTAATACCGTCGATCGACCTTTACCTGGCAAATTCTATTTTTTTTAATTTTCACATTTTGCATCGATTTTCCCTGGTTACAATTCAAATTAAAGTTTTGCATAGGTTCGAATACCCGGAATATGAAGTCTTATGCCTGTAGACCAAAAACTGAAAGATGAGTTTGGTAGGCAAAAATTTTTAAACAAATATATATATATATATATATATATATATATATATATATATATATATATATATATGTACTCCTCATCTTGAGTTGAGCATATTGGGAAGTGATACACGGATTACCATTAGCGTACAAAGCAATGCTCTTTGTGTAAACAAATCGAGCTTAGGTATTTCAGACGATGTCAAAATATCGTTAATTCATGACTCGCACAGCAGCCGCTGATTAGCATAATGGTTAGGAGCTTTGACTGTCGTACAGGAAGTCGAGTTTCAATCCTGGTTTGAAGTAGTTGCCTGTCTAGCCAAACTGATGAGTTGTGAAACAGCGAAACAGTGCTGTATATGAATGACTATATATATATATATATATATATATATATATATATATATATATATATATATATATATATATATATATATAGGCATACATAAATATACAGAGAAAGAGGTTTATGTTTATTATAACTTTTTATGCAAATATTATGCAAATACTCCTCTTTCTCTCTCTCTCTCTCTCTCTCTCTCTCTCTCTCTCTCTCTCTCCCAAACCAATCCTGTTGCAAATTTAGTTGCATGAATTCCTACTTATTCCCTCTTCCATTAGCAATGAAAATGAAAAGCATAGTACTGTCCTTTTTAATCAATTCGAGGAATGTAACTTTTCAGTAGATATATAACCTACTAAATAACCGATTAACATTAACTACCCATGCGAGGTCGCAGAAATACTTGGTTTAGGACCCAGGCATGGGGCGAACCCTCTCGGTGCTGATGGACCCATAGACTTTCCTAGGTAATTTATCTAGGAGAAGGAAAACTCTGAAGCTAAACCAAGGGGAGGGAGGCCTCTTCAGTCCCAGACGACAACCTTCCTAGAGCTGGTGACTCAAACAAATTACCGGTTGGCAAACCTAAACTGCTTAAGGAGGAGATAGGCACTGTCTTTCGCCTGGCTTTCATACTCCTTCTTTGCCTATTAGCCAGGCGTAGAGGTGCTATCACAAGGACTCAACAAAATCACCCAGTGGTCGACCTTGGTTCCTGACTAGGGCAATGAACACCGTTTTCCCCGCTCCCTCCACATTCCATCCCCTTAAACTGGACATTGTGAGGGTGCTTCAGTATCATATATGCCGGTACAGTTGGACTGGGCTGACTTTTGTCTGATGGGTTGAGAGTACCGGATTGATAGTTCCTGGCTGCTGTTTCCAACTGATAATACAAGAGCCCTAACTCTTTGGTAGCGCTTAGAGCAGCTGATCCATCAACAGTTGAATAATATCGGGATGTTTGTAGTGGCATGTCATGCATAGAAAGGAACCCTGCACTCATCCCCGGTAGGCTTTCCTGAGGCCACAATCCTATAGATGGGGAGACAGCTGATTCTCTACTTGTATTGCATGTCTGATATTCTGCACAATCACTTTTCCAACACCCCCCACACTCACCCTAACTAAAACCTTAAATCAAATAAAATGAAATGATAGTTCAATCTAAAATTACGTTTAAAACAGGATCAAACTCAAAGAAAACCAACCTGCTTCTTCTCTTGAGGCTTGCATTTACGAATATCCATGGGCTTAGAACTAACTTAGATGATGTAGAATCATTTCTCCTAGTAAACACCCCGGATGTCTTAGCATTAAATGAAACTAACCTACACTCCTTTATTCCCTCTAACCATTTAATATGCCTGGTTATCTTCCACTTTACCATAAGGACTCAGACAGACATATGCACGGGCTTGGAGTCTATATTCGTACACTCTGCCCCTGACTAGAGAAACACGAGAATCAGACGACCAGGCTTTTATGTGCTTCAGACTAAACATGCAACATAACATTAGATACTTGTATTTTCTCCACCGCTCCCCCTCAACCCAGGACTGTACCCTAATAAATAAAATCTCTGACAGCATAGATATAGCATTCTCCCTCGATAATAGCACCCAAGTACATGTATTTGGTTACTTCAATGTCCACCACAGTAACTGGCTTGGATTCTCTACTTACACAGACGTAGCTGGTAGCAAAAAACATAGCTTATCTATATTTCATTCACTATCTCAGACAGTTACATTTCCGACACATTTCCCAGACCAGCAAGATCTATTTCTGACAACAATTCCTGATGATTGTATAACGAAGGCCCACAGCCCACTCGGGAATGCTGATCATGCTGTGATAATGGTAGAAATCAGCCTAAATTCTCGACCCAAAACTGAAGACGCACTGCTCAAAACAACGAGGTATTACAAAAACGCTGACTGGGAAGCCATCAGGGATCTCATCAGAGATGCCCCATGGGGAAATATCTTTTCTCTTCCAGCTGAACAGTGCACAAATGAGACCACTGAATGGTTCAAAACTACAATTGAAGTACATGTTCCAACATGAAAATGCTATAGTAAGCCCCACTCTTGCCAAAGGTTTACTTCTACTTGTGCAGCTGCCATTGCTCAAAGGCAGCATGCGTACTACAGATTCAACTGACATAAGTCTAGTTCAAACAGACAGAAGTATTTAGAAGTAATTGTAAGAGAGAAATAGTGATAGCTAAGACAGAATACACTGAAAGCACCAGAAAACGCATCGAAGCACAGAAATTAGGAACTTGTGATTTTTGAAAAATCTACAACAGTGTAGTAAATACGGAGCAGTCAACGATTCCCCCACTATCAAACGATCATGAGGTTGTATGCACGGCAACCGAGAATGCTAACCTACTTGTCAGTCGGTTTGCCTCAAACTCCACATTGGACACGGCATACCACTCCCTCCCTGACTTTCCTTTGCGGACATATGCCACACTAGATGATTTGAAAATTACCCCTTCTCAGGTATATGGTATTATAAAAAACCTACACACCTCAAAAGCATGTAGACCTGACCTCATCCCGGCTGTGCTATTAAAAAAATGCTCCACTGAGGTTGCTCCAGTTCTCTCCCAACTTTATAGCAAATGTCTTAACGAATCTTGCTTTCCGGACTGCTGGAAAACCACTTCTGTGGTACCAGTTTTCAAGAATTCTGGTGAAAGAACTGACCCATTAAATTATCGCCCCATTAGCCTTCTCCCGCTTTTCCCCAAAATATTTGAGTCCTTAATTAATCAAGCTAGTCCATCACGTTATAGCTGCTAAACTCCTGACTGACAAACAATATGGATTTAGGCAAGCACGTTTCACAGCAGACATCCTAACTGTAATCCCAGAACATAGATACCATTCACTGGATAAAACAGGGGAGGGTAGAGCGGTAGCCCTCGATATGAAAGGCTTTTGACAGCGTGTGGCACGATGATCTTCTAAGGAAAATTAGACCATATGGTATCACTGGAAGAATACATAATGTAATTAAATCCTTCTCAAGTAAGAGAAAAATCCAGGTTGTTCTCGATGGTCGTACATCTAAACAATATGATATAAATGCGGGAGTACCTCAGGGGTCTATCTTTGGACCTTTATTATTCCTGATATTCATAAATGATAAAATTGTTTGTGAGATGGGTATATTTGCTGATGACACCACTCTCTTTAACAGGCATGAAGGGAAACAAATGAACACATATCTAAAGAGATGGCAGAAACACTAGAGGATGACCTCAAATCTGCAGTGGAATGGGGACAAAAATGGATGGTCACATTCAATGCTGCCAAGATTAAGCTTGTTTCTTTCAATAACTACAAGAAACCTTCACTACCATCTATAGCAATGGCCAAGAACATGTTACCTGAAAGTACTTCCTTTAAACTCCTTGGCCTAACGTTTACAGGGAACATGAACTGGAATAGATACATTGAGAGCATTGCCAAAGCTGCTGCAAAGAAGGTGGGCTCTCTCTACCGTGCTAGAAAATTACTTACGCCTGAAAGTATCCTGTACCTCTATAAGGCCATCATTCGCTATGTATTGTCACATTTGGGCTGGTGCATCGGCTACTTGTCTCTCATTCCTTGACAGGGTTCAAAAGAGAGTCACCAACCTGATAGGTTCTGAACTGTCATCTAAGCTGCAGCCTCTGTCCCATCGACGAAATGTTGCATTCCTCTGCCTGTTTTACAAGTACTTTAATGATGAATGCTCTGACGAACTACAAGCACTTGTACCTCATCGATGTGAATACTCCCAACAAACCCGACAAGCAGCAAAATCCCACTCCTTCACAATAGAGATCCCTAGATGTAAGAAAGTCTTCTACTCCAATAGTTTTTCCCCAGAACTACTAGACTTTAGAACTCCCTTCCGGGATTCTGCTTTCCTAACTGTACTGACATGCAGAAGTTCAAGTGTAATGTGAACAGACATCTTGCTACTCATCTCCCTTCATAATACCCCTGCAACTTATGTCCCCGATAGTAGCCCCCTACTTCAAAGTGGCACTGTGCCTTGTTTGAGGTGAAAATTGAATAATAAAAAAAAAAAAAAAAGAATATATGCATGAATATAATTGCATGTTAACTAAAGATGATCATCCCATAAGGAAACCGAAAAAACTCATCGGGAATTAATTAAAATGAATATTTAAATAATATGCAAATTAGTTAGATTTTTTGCAGATGAATGCAATTTAACGACCCATATATAACAAAGTTGTATTTTCTTTTTAAATAAATAGAAAAAAAGCGTTCTTAATACGAATATAAATACACAAAAAACTTATAGGTGTAGATTTTCATCAGCACACGTTTACATATATTTTTATTGTCTTTTTCGTTTGTTTTAGTGTGTCATACATAACTTTTAATTTTGTGTTTTGCTCTTTAAAAGGAGCTTTTGTGGCCAATTCTTTTACAAGTCACCAACTTTTTGTGCGGTATAGCGAGTCTTTACTCCAATGCAGGGCTCTGCACCGATAATATTGACTTGTTAGTAATTTACTTTGACTTTTAGTGAACTGCCTTTCCTGTGTGCAGGTGGAGGGAATAATGTCCTTTCTTTTATTTTTTTCTAAAGACTAAGGCTTTGACTTTATGTATCTTACGTACACGATGCCGGATTATGCAATGTTCTTTGAATCCTTTTTAACGCTAATTACTCGTTGGCAATCCTCTGGAAATTTTTGTTGTCTTAGGTTTGACTCACATTCTAATTTAGTAAAAACTGCATCGAATTTCTGAGTTTTTTGTCGACACGAGACCTTGTACAAATATCAGACCTTTTAAATCATCCGCACTCAATTCAGTTAGTTTAAAATCGTCGTAGTGTTTGCTAACTATTAGTGAAAATGTTAAATTCGGACATTTCCCTCTTCTATGAATTAACGACGTTTACGGTTTCCGAAAAAGGTAAGTCATAATTTTTTCACAGTAAAATGTAATCCAATTTACTTTTGCCCCTTCTTATTTCTATATGTGATTTGCCCTTGGTACTGACCATTTTATATCCTTTGGTACCCTAAAGAATTCTCGTATTCTTCCAACGCCTGCATTTTTCATTTATTGTGCTGATACTTATCATCTAATCGAAGCCATTATTTGCAGCTAGCTTTAAAATTAAAAACACACAACATCGCAAATTTCCATCTGTATTTTTCTACAGGTGCACTCAGTGCTGTTCCCTGGCAAGTTACTTTCTTGCAAAAAATGTTATGGGCAAAAAAACAAAAAAAGAAAAAGAAAACTTCTCACTTTTGGCTTATCGCATTCAAAGACCTCTCAAAATGCCCGTTTACGTAATTTTTTCTTGTCCCCTCTCTAAAATTCTAACTTATTTCTAAACCAGCCATTCGTCTTAATCATCGTTTCATTTTTATTTTCTTATAACCCGAGTTTTTCGTTTTAAATTATTTCTATTTAAATCACTGCTTGAATTCCTGACAACAAATACAATTCATTATGCATACATTTAAAACACTTTTTTTAATATTTGTTCAAACATCAGAAGATCATATAACATCTTCTATTAAATTTTCTCACGCATAAAACAATTTATAACACATTTAAAATATGATCTTCTAGACAAAGCGTTCAAGTTATAACTTCTTTTCAAAAATATTTTTTTCTGTAAACAACAACAACAACAACGACAACAAAAGTCTGTTAAAAACACTGGAACACAAAAAATGACGTGATTACAGGACATTTATATAAACTCACCATGCAATATTATCCTTTTTTTTCAATCCCTCCCAAAAACGAACACCTGAAAAGCTGAAAAGTTCAACTATAAACACAAAAATGCCTTCATTCTTGTTCTCCCATAACAACACGCTGTTTTAAGCGCACATTCCTGTCAGTTTGCTAATTGTTACAAATTTTGATAGATGAACCCAAACAATTTCCGACATTGACATTATTTTCAAAAAATGAATGATACCGATTTCTTTTCTTTACTCTGTGTGTATATAAAATGCATATTTTTCCACATTATCTATATATGTGTGTGTGTGTGTGTATTTCAAAACAATTCAATTTACAACCAAATATCGGTCTATTTCAATGATTTCCACGCCAAATGTACTCGTATACCAGTATCTTTTGTTTTTATATTTTCGTGTGTGAGTATTTGTTTTTAATCATTTCTAGGACCGTCTCTCTTTTCCTTTTTTGCGGCATATCGTCTTTTTTTTTTTAATACATTTTTTCCGTGCTTGCATATGTAATTTTCTTTTTCTTTACTTTACATTTTTTTTAAACTGTTAACTTGCTTAGTATTTTCTAAAGATCTTTTATTTTTTCACGTACATATTTCATAGCCGATTACAGCCCGTTTCTTAATTATGATTTCAATATATATTCGTGTGTGTGCTTTTTTTTATTATTATTGTTGTTGTTTTTTCTTTGCGGCATATCGTCTCTTTTTTTAATAATTTTTTTTTTTCATGAGTGACTGTATGGTAAATCGTCTAGCATTTTAGGACCTTTCTTTCCTTTGCTTGTTTTTTTTTTGTTTTGTTTTTTTGCTTCTTCACGTTGTGTTTGTAGTTTCCCAGGTTCGATAGGGTGGTATGGGGTTGGTGACGCCAACCAAATTGAATATGTTGTGTAGTCGGGGAAATATCGAGACAACATATAACGGGGGACTCCTTTTTTTATCTTTCCATTTTTTTTTCGATAAGAATTGGAGAATCATTACTGATGATAGAGGAGGAGACATTACTTGGAAGGGAGTTATACAAAGTTTGTTTAAGATGATAAATAAAACACATTTACCTTTTCCTTTTTGGGGTGAAATGACGGCAGACGAAGACAGCAGTTTACAAATATTAGATGATGCTTTATACTGGATGATTGATGATGGTCAGGGATTCAAGCCTTTACGACTACATAGTCTCATCTTCCCCCCTCTCGCCTCCAAGAGTATCAGCTCTCCTTAAGTCGCTGTCCAACTCTCGTCTGCTAACGGACTCTCTGTGACTGTGCCTATGATTGACTCTAACTTCAAACCCTATCTCAATATATTGCCAACCTCCTTTCTTTATGCCATCAGTAGCGTGGTCAACCAATCTGACTTTATCACGTTTCAATTTACCCGTTCCCTTTGCACATGTATCTACACACCTCTGGTAAACAAAATAAATTCTTAAATTTAATTGTATCTCTTTTAACATATTTTGTTAAGTATTTCTAAAACTCATATTGTTCATTCTTTTAACTGACATATTTAATATCCAGTTATTTCTAAAAGAACGAACAATCGACGACTGCATTCATAAATTAAATATCTATCTCTGACATAAATAATATTAAGCTATTTACAAGAACAATGACAATCGTTCTGCATTGCTAGGATTTCACTATGTATTCTTTTTAAACTTTTCTTTCTGGGTTCGATTCTAACCTTTTCCAAATATTATTTTCAACTTATCTACTTTGCCTTCTTACTTACTGGGGTCTGTCCTTTCATTACACCAGGACAAGTATCCTCCTAGTTCATTATTATTAGCTCACAAGAACCTTTCACACAGGTCCTTAGAGATCTCTCCTTGAAAACAACCTGTGGTACTCCCTGGAAGCTGAATGAAAACAAGTCTCCCCAGATATTTTCAGTACTTTCCACTTCTTTCGATAACGTGTGCAAATAAATTTGCATTATCGCAACAGCCACCTGATTTCTTGCTGGCAGCGGCCATTAGTCTACACAGGGATTTGAGTGGCAATAAGCCTCCCACAAGTCGCACTTCTCTTCGCACTTGTCCAGCAGAGGTCTGGTCAGTGCTCTCTCCTCTGTCTTTCCATCCTCCTTGACCCTTCTCGACTTTTTGATATCACTCTTTCTTTGGGGGGGGAGCAATTGGAGAGATGGAGTAAGGGATAGCGAACTTGTAGATATGCAGCTTTAATTTTCTTGGTTTCATGTAACACTTCATGTTTTGTCTCTGCAGTATTTTTCTGGTCCATACATGTGGCTCATGTGTGTTAATCTCCATATTCAAGGGTTTTCCTTTATATTTCAGCTGTTTTCATTGTTGTTATTTGTTGTATCTTTCCAGCTATTCCTCTGATTCCAATTTCATCCATTCTTTTTTCAAAGTTTTTCAGAACTGTTCCTAGTGCTTCTACTATTATAGGTACTATCTTGATTTTCTTCATCATCCATACCTCTTTCAACTCTCTGGTTAGCTCTGTGTATTTGCTCCGTTTCTCCTTTTCTTTGATATTCAATCTGTAGTCAGCTGGAACAGCAAAGTCTACGATTTGACATAGCTTTTCTTTCTTGTTAATTATTACGACATCCGGTCTTCTTGTTTGGTTGCATTCAGTCTTCTTGCTTGGATAGGTTTATCAGTTTGTATGTCCATGTCCCATAGGATTTTGTGATTCTCATTTTCAAGAACTGTTGCTGGCTTATGCTTGTACTATTTGTCTGTGCATTCAAGATGTAGTTGTTTGCATAATTCCCAGTGTACTGTCCTCTCCACTTAGTCGTGCCTATTCTTGTATTTCTTTTAGGCCAGTTTGCTGCATTTGCTTACTATATGGTTTATCGTTTCGTCTCTTTGTCCACAGAGTTTGCATTTGTTGTTTTATTGTATTTTGTCGATTTTTGCTTTGATGTGATTGGTTCTTATCGAGTTATCTTGTGCTACAGTTATTAGGGATTCAGTTTCTCAGTTTACATGTCCTTTTTGCATCCATGTAGATATGTGTTTTTGTTATATCATCTTTTGTCATTCTTATGAATTTTCTCGTATAGTTTTAAGTGCCTCTTGCTGCCGTTATTATCCTTTCAGTGTTTAGCATTATGTATTTTTCTAATTCTTTTTTTGTGTCATTCACACAGTCTTCTATACAAACCAGTCCTCTCATACCGTCTTTCTGTTTCCCGTAGAGTCGGTCAACATAGTTTTTTCATGTGCATGGCCATGAGTTTTCTAGTCTTCTGATCAAGCCATCTCAGTTCTTTTTTCGTTCACCCGATTGTTACATTTCCAACCCGTTTCCCTGACCAGGAAGAACAACACGCATCACTTATAGATCTGTTTTTGACCATAGTTCCCGATGATTGCATAACGAAGGCCCACAGCCCACTCAGGAACGCTAATCATGCAGTGATAATGGTTGAAACTCTAGAGCCAAAACTGAAGACCCACTGCTCAAAACAACGAGATATTATAAAAAGGCTGACTGGGAAGCCATCAGGGAACTAATCAGAGATGCCCCATGGACAAATATTTTCTCTCTCCCTGCTGAACAGTGTGCAAACGAGACCACTGACTGGTTCAAAACTGCAATCGAAGCGCATGTTCCCATGCGGAAATTTTATAGTAAGCCCCACTCTCCCCAATGGTTTACGTCGACTTGCGCAACTGCCATTGCTCAAAAGCAGCATGCATACCATAGGTTTAACCGACATAAGTCCAGTTCAAACAGACTGAAGTATATAGAAGCAAGAAATAACATTAAGAAAGAAATAGCTACAGCTAAGAGAGAATTTACGGAAACTACTAAAAAGCGCATCAAAGCACAAAAACTAGGAACTCGAGACTTCTGGAAAATCTACAACAGTGTAATAAATAATGGGCAATCAACAATTCCCCCACTAACCAACAATCACGAGGTTGTCTCCTCAGCAACCGACAAGGCTAACATGCTTGCCAGTCGGTTTGCCTCAAACTCCACACTGGACCCTTCCAACCACCCCCTACCTGACTTTCCTATGCGGACAGACGCCACGCTAGACGATCTGAAAACCACTCCTGCTCAGGTGCATGCTGTCATAAAAAACCTTGACACTTCAAAAGCATGTGGACCCGATCTTATCCCAGCTGTGCTATTAAAAAGTGCTCAGCCGAAGTAGCTCCAGTTCTCTCCAAACTCTACAACAAATGCCTTAATGAAGCTTGCTTTCCGGGATGTTGGAAAACTGCTTCTGTTGTACCAGTATTCAAGAATCCTGGCGAAAGGACTGACCCATCAAATTATCGCCCCATTAGCCTCCTCCCACTTTTTGCCAAAATATTTGAGACCTTAATTAACCATGCTCTAGTCCATCACCTTACAGATGCTAAACTTCTGACTGACAAACAATATGGATTTAGACAAGCCCGTTCTACAGCAGTCATCCTAACTGTGATCTCTGAACGTATATACCATTCACTGAACAAAGCGGGGAGGGCAGAGCGGTAGCTCTAGATATATCTAAGGCTTTTGATAGGGTATGGCATGAGGGTCTCCTCAGGAAAATTAGATCATACGGTATCACTGGTAGAATACTTAACATAATTAAATCCTTCTTAGATAAGAAAAAAATCCAGGTTGTCCTCGACGGCCGTACATCTAAACAATATGATATAAATGCGGGGGTGCCCCAGGTTCTATCCTTGGACCTCTATTGTTCCTGATATTCATAAATGACCTCCCCGACAAAATTGCCTCTGAGATGGGTATATATGCTGATGACACTACACTCTATGGCAGGCACGACAGGAAGACAAATGAACACATTTAAAGAAATGGCAGAAACACTAGAGGAAGACCTCCAATCTGTGGTAGAATGGGGACAAAAGTGGTTGGTTGCGTTCAATGCTGCCAAGACTAAACTAGTTTCATTTAATAATTACAAGAAACGCTCTCTACCACCTATAGCAATGGCCAACGACTCTTTATCTGAGAGTACATCTTTAAACTCCTTGGCGTAATGTTCATAGGAAACATGAGTTGGAACAATTACATTGAAGGCATTGCCAATGCCGCTGCAAGAAAGGTGGGCTCTCTCTACCGTGCTAGACAACTACTAACACCCGAAAGTATCTTGTACCTCTATAAGGCCACCATTCGCCCATGTATGGAGTATTACTGTCACATCTGGGCTGGTACATCTGCTACTAGTCTCTCGCTCCTTGACAAGGTTCAAAAGAGAGTCGCAAACCTGATAGGCCCTGAACTGGCATCTAAGCTTCAGCCTCTGTCCCATCGACGAAACGTTGCATCCCTCTGCCTTTTCTACAAGTATTTTAGTGGTGAATGCTCTGACGAACTGCAATCACTTGTGCCCCCACGACGTGAGCACCCTCGACAAACCCGACAGGCTGCTAAATCCCATCCCTACACTGTAGAGATCCCTAGATGTAAAAGATCTTTTTACTCCAATAGTTTCTTCCCCAGAACCGCTAGACTCTGGAATTCCATTCCAGGTCCCTGCTTCCCCAACAGTACTGACGCTCAGAAGTTCAAGTGTAATGTGAACCGACATCTTACTGCCCAAATCCCTACATAGTACCCCAGTAGTTGTTGTCCCTGATAGTAGCCCCCTACATCAAAGTGGCAATTTGCCTTGTGTTGGGGTGAAAATGTAATAAAAATAATTTTAAAAAATCTTTTACTAGTGATACTGCCCATGCATTTATAAGTTTTTATTAGGTTCTGCTATATAATTTAGCTTCCAGAAGTTTTCTTGTTCTCCTCAGGCATTCCTTTCCAATTCTCTCTTTCATTTCTGTTGTTCTGCAGTGTCTGATTCCAGAAGTATTTATAGGCATCTTGTTTCCCTAGCGCCCTCATCTCCATTTGGTTGGGTTGTTTCATGTCTCCAGTTTTCGCTTTCTTATAACTAGTAGTGCGCACTTTTCCATAACAAAGTCTATTTGGATATCTTGGCTGAAGATCCTGATAGTGTTTATTAGTGTCTCTAATTGCTTTTCGGTCCTTGCAAAAAGTTTCAGATCGTCCATGTACATCAGGTGGTTCATTTTTTCCTCTATATAAGAGAACTTGTATCCGGTTTGGCACTTTCTCAGTATATTGTTCAGAGGCATCATGGCTATGATGAACAACAATGAAGATAGAGAATCTCTTTGTATGTTAATTTCTTAAATGTGTTATCCATCAGCTGTCAGTTTCAGTGTCCATGTTATCATCGCCTTTTCAATCACGTTAATAATCCTGTTTAGTATTTTATACTGTTATATCATAGATTATTATGAATAACAAGTCATTACTGGGGTTGTACAGAAAGGGTTTATTTAGGTAAAAAGGTACACACATTTCTAAGCGTTCATTTACAGCTTAGTACTAAATTCTGTCTCCCCCGTGAGGAGAGTTTGCTTGTCTTTTTATAGACGTAATCCATTCATTTGAGGGGTGTTGGATCAGTCCATTATATCATATACATTCTTAAGCATTCTATTATCCATGCTTAGGGGATCCTGTCATACGTTGTTTTGTAGTCAATCCATGCCATGGCTAAATTCTTTCTCCTTCTTTTTACCTCCTTTAGGATCTTTTCATCTATATGTAGCAGATCATGCGTACCTCTTTTTTCTTTTTTGGCATCCTTTCTGTTCCTTGGGAAGAAGTCCATGATTATTCATGGAGTGATGGATTTATTCTCTTAGTTGTGCTGTTAATATTTTACACATAGTAGGTAAGCACCTGATAGGCCTATAGTTGCTGAGAGCGGTTCCTTTCTCTGTGCCCTTCTGTATCAGTGTGGTTCTACGTTTTGTCATCCAATCTTACACGGGTGTTTCCTGTATACATCTTCTCGGGTTTTGAGCTAGCCTTTCGTGTAATGTTGTGAATCTTTTGAACCAGTATGCATGTATCCCGTCATGCCCTGGTGCTCTCAAGTTTGATATTTTTCCTATGGTTTTCTTTAGGGTTTTCTTTAGGGTTTCCTTGCTGATTTCATTCAAAGTTTCTTCTTCTATTTGTTGTAACTCTTCTTCCATGTCTTTCAACCATTCGGCATTTCTGTTATGTTCCTGTCGTTCTTCCATATCTTACTCCAATTGAGTTTTGTTTCTGTCGGGTTTAATCGTTCTGTTTTTGTTTTTCCTCTGTTCACATTTTGGTAGAATTAGCTTTCATTGTTTTCAAATGTCCTGTTTTGCTTGCATTATTCAGATTTATATCTATATCGTCTCAATCTCCTTTCTTTTGCTGCTATTTTTTAATTCAGATCTTCGTGTTTCTTGTTTAGCCTCTCCCTGAAAGTCACATTTCCAATTTTCCATCTTTTCCACGTCGCTTTCTTCTTGTTTATCGTTTTGGCTCCCTTTTTATGTTTGTTGGTTTCTAGCCTCATTTCCCATCCAGGTTTTCTCGGTGCATCTTTCCCCAGCCGTTTTTCTGATTTAAACTTCATACTTACTATCTTAGCGCCTATGTAAATTAAGTTGTTTAAGTCTGTAATTGTATCTGTTGTGATTTGTGGGAGGAGCTTATAAACCTTCTCTGTTTCTGTTTTTAATTTCTTCTGCTCTTGGTTCCTTTAAGACGAGAGCTTTGTTTTTTCTTCGTTCATGAATTGTATTATTTTTTCTATTTCATCTGCTTCATCCTCTGTTAGCATAGTTTGATTGTTCTTGATTCCCACGTTTGTCGAGTCCAGTCTTTGCAGGTTCTCCACGTGTGGTATTTCTATTTGTTGAGATTCGACTTGTGGGGTTTCTACACTTGCAGTTCCAGTAGGGGATGCTTCATGTTCAACTTCATCATTTATTTTTCGCCGTATTTCTGTTAGTTCCAGTTTTGCGAGCCAGCCTCTCTTGAGTATCAGTCTTGCTTGGTCTGCAATTCTTTGTTCTGCCATATGGTAGTCACTGGACAAGACTCAGCTCTTTCATTCGTTTCCGATAACCTCCATATCTATATTTAGGGTGGCTTCTATAAAAGCATTCCATTACGAGTCTATTATCTTCTCTTGTTTATTTCTTCCTTTGGATTTTTCTTTTATGGTGGTTATTTTGATTGTACTGTGTTTAGTCGCTATCACTTTGGTCCCAGAAATTAGAGGTTATTATACTTACATGTTCAGCGTCCATGTTATTTGCATTTCTGAAATTGGAAAGTGGGCAAACATACTGGTTACCGAGGGAGCACCTGTCGATCATGACACCCAGATCTTTCTTCTGGGTCCCACGGTTTGTGTTATTTGTATTGGAGATTTTTCATCTTGTGGTGTTCGTGGCAACACCAGGCCCAGAATTGTTTTACCTGTGGTTCTGACGCAGGGATAGTATATACCTCTCATGTATATGGGAGGAATTATTATTATTATTATTATTATTATTATTATTATTATTATTATATAATACTATAGGGACTACTATTTCCCTCTGCAACAAAACGTTATAGCTATTAAAATGCAGACGGCACATATAAATTCTTTATGGTCAATCTACTAGCCAATACCTGTTGTAGGTTTTGCACATATTATCATTCACTTTCAGTCAGAAGCATCAATTCATTTTTTTGTCTGGCAACATTCACTCTCTCAAACGTGTCACATTCAGATGTGGTAGTACGACACTTCTTTCCTCAGTGTTCTGTCCTCCTCCTCCTCTTCCAGTAACAGCCTTACTAAATATTTAATAGGAGCCAATTACTATACACGTCAGTAATTATTTCATTTTATCATTGCGTTTAATTAATACTTTTCTAAAACTCATCTCATGCACCATTAATAACCGCTCCCAGATTTTTACCTTTAGGCACTTTGACTGGTTGCTCAAAGTCGCGTTATGAATTCTCGGTTTGCAATAAAATGTGGCTTCCATCATAATTCACATCAATAAACAAAACATATAATCCTTCGCTTAGCACACACAGAAAAATAACACAGATTTCATAGGTTGATAATCTCTTCTGATATTGGGTCATATCGTGACCATCGTCATAGACGGTCTGTCAGCTGAAAAATGACGTCATCGCCATAGGTCCTAGCAAGCAAGATAAGTGGAACACACTGTCGATAATGAGCAGACATTTTTTTACAGAAAGCGTTAGAAAACTTCAAAATTGGATTAAAAAAGATAAACATGATACTTTGTACTGAAACTCATCTAATATTAATAATAAAAATATTAATAATAAAAAACGAATTGAAAGGGAGAAAAGTTGTTAAAAAGTTTAAAAAGAAAAGAAATACGATTTGATTTATATGAAACTGAAATTTATTCAATAGAAATAAATAAAAATGAACAATAAATATTTTTTAAATAAAAAAAAACAATATTTAAAAAATCAAAACTTAAAAACAAACAATAAATTAGTTTAACTGAAATACGAACAATAAATTAGTTTAACTGAAAAACGAACAATAAATTGGTTTAACTGAATAACGAACAATAAATTAGTTTAACTGAATAACGAACAATTAGTTTAACTGAATAACAAACAATAAGTTAAAAATTAAATTCAAACAAATGCTAGTATAAACAAAGTTACTAAGGCAGAAATATTTCAAACATTGAATATTAAAACTTTTCAAAAATCTGTTGTAGAATTTAATTAAAAGTTTGAATTTTTCTTTTTCTGATATTTTTTTACTAATATTGTCATTCTCTTTGTGACAAAAATTGTTTATAAGGGAATTCGATGAACTCCATATCAGCATTTTTTCAATTTGCTGAATAGTGTGACCCTCATCACAAGAGTCAACATGAAATAATCGATTTTGATTAGCCAAAATATTTAAATATTTTATGGCTAATTTTCTCTGATGAATTGAATGTAAAAAAGAATCGCATTTTGTAAGTTTGTTTATAACTATATAATTATATAAGACAAAATTATTAGTTATATCATTTGGGTATAGCAGAGAACCTCTGTTGATACCCTGAAAGTAGCTGTTTAATTCAGCTATTTCTTCAGCAGCCTCTCTCCCGGATATTAACTTTTTGCAGCGATTGCATTTCAGTTTTTTGAAAACTGCATGACAGCAATAACCTGCTAAGTATAATATAACAGGAAGTACTTTCTTGCATTGATTAACATCATCTTCTGTTACATCTATGTTAAATTTATAAACATGTAACTCTTGCTCCCTTGTCATTTCATCCCAGTAAGTTTATTTTAAATTTTTCAATTCAATAGTTCGATTATTAATTGGTAAGCTCAATTTTAAAACTGACAACATTCTGATTTTTTTTTCACATTCATACACCTGACGTATCGATATATTATACTGATCTCCACTAAGTTGTCGATACTGGCCAAACCTTGCCTCAAGGTTATCTGTCTGAATCTTTCCTGGTAATATATACACCCTGGTCAGTACATTTATACAATATTTAGTCAATTCTAAAATTGCATAAGTAGTATGGTGCAAAGCAGTATATGTTTCCTTTGTTAACTTACCAGTTCTTCCAGGAATGCTATTCCAAGTTTCTAACCAGTCACAGAACACATTTATGAAGCTATAATTATCACTATTTAATGTAAGTGAATTAGCATATTTATTACGAAGTCGACAACCTTTATATGGTGTTTTCACATTCAGTATTGTCCACCAAATATAAAATATTTTAATGTATTCTGCGATTTCTGCATAATTTGGCAAGCATTCCTGTTTTCGTAAGGTTAGCAAACCTTGAATAGCATATTCGTTGAAAATTTGCAAAACCAAATTAACATTTTGCCTTTCAAAAGTAGCCGGAGAAAGAGCTTTTGAAGTCAACTTATAGCAATATTTCACAAGTGATTGAGATTCTAGGACATAAAGTTTATGTAAACTAGAAAATGGAACACTTTGAATGTTATCTAATTCATGATTTCCATTATAACAAAACTTCGGGAACATCATGCATTTACGTTCATCTTTTTGGCCAATATATGCACTGAGCCAGATAATAAGAAAAGAGGGCTAGACGTTCTAACTGGATGGGGATATACAATTGAAAGCTTTGATGGGCTACAAAAGAAAGACATAGCTTTTTTATTTATTGCATTATTATCTGTTATAGCAGATAATACCTTAAATCCTATATCTTCTAAGCCAATTATTACACGTTTAATTATGTCAAATAAGTTCTCAGCTAGAAGACATTTAGTTGGCATAATATGCACAACATCCTTATATTGTGAGAATACACTGCTAAGCATAAAAGCAGATGCACTTGTGGCAGGTTCATTGCTGTTGTTAGCTAAGCCAACAATATTACCACCTTTATAATCAAGATAAGTTTTGAGATGTATTTCATCAACAAGTAAAGATACTGTGATGTCATTTTGCATTAGTAACTTGAACTTACTTTTAATATACATGAGAAAATTGTTATTGTGTTCTTCAATGACAGGATTCATGAAAGTTGATAAGGTTAATCTTCGAATGGTTGAATAGCATAGTAAAATTACATTTTTAGTGTCTCTTGACAGTCTGTACCCTCTAGGGGAGCAGTTATATAATAAGGAAGAAAATACCATCATTTCAATAGAATAATTAACCTTATTCATTGTCATTATGTTAATTTGTTCATATATGAACTTAATGGCATTAAAACATTTAAATGATTCATCTTGCACTAATAGCAAAAATGATAAGATTAATTTTAATAAAGAACTTATATTAGAAGTTTTCATTTCCTGTTCTTCGATGTCCATTTTTTCATGTTTTCCATCAAAATCTGCAGAGTATTTTCCTCTGTTACATGTTTAGGAATTCTATACCTCCCTATAGCACACATTTCCACATCACTACAGAATACTCTAACGGTCAAGTCCGGTTCAATCACCATAGACATTTTTATTTTGGGGCATGGCCATCTCTTTACATGGCATACAATGCTGGTATTGTTTTGCCTAATAGAAGTCCAATAATTTTTATCTATAAACGTTAATTTATTTTCTAAATCATCAATATTATCGAAAGTTTCATGTTTCCGTAACTCTAACTCGTCAGCAACACTTTCACATAATGCACGCTTAAGAGCAGAATTTTCTAAACGCATTTTCTTTGCGTTAGAAGACTCTCTAAAAGTGGTTGATGACTATAAATAGGAGGGACAGTTTGGTAATATTCGAGGAATAGCACCATCCTTAAGATAAGGATTTTTTAATTTAACACTAATTGTCTTTCCAGTCCTTTCATCAAATGCTGATGCCTCTCGCTGTATGTCTTCAGGTCGAAAATGAAGTTCACATACCTAAAGAAATAATTTAAAAGAAAATCGTACCATGTTTGACTTAATACAAAAAAAAAAGAAGAAAATTACATGACAAAAAACGATAAAAAAAAAATAAGGTAAATGTGCAGAATTAGTCCACCCTCGAAAAATCCTTTTAAATTACCACTTTTATAGGTTGTCGGGGGTGCTGAAAACGAAAATAACGTTTAAAATTACGACAAACTAGTAGTTTCCAAGATATAAAGAGATGTTGGTTAAAAGGGGGGGGTAATTTTACCTAAAACGACCACCCACTTTATGGCACATTTTTTTTTTACATGGGCAACGAGCAATTTTTTTTTCTTAAATTACATTTTCGCCTCAAACAAGGCGAAGTGCTTCTTTGATGTAGGAATGAACACAACTAAATGTAAAATGAGCACTTACAGTTGACCCCCTCTCCCCGACAAAAATTCTGTTTACACTTTTTGAAAGGAGGTGCTCATTTTACGTTAAAATGTGTTCATTGTACGTTGTCTCCTAACCCCCAACATGAAGGTGGCCATACTTATTTTTCTTTGCTTTTATTTGTTAAAAAGAAAGCGCCATAAAAAAAAACGATGGCCATAAAGTGGATCCTCGTTTTACGTTAAATTTTTTATAGAAAAGTGATTCCCCATTTTTTTAAACTAACATTTCTTCATATCTTGGAAACTACTCGTTTGCCGTAATTTTAAACGTTATTTTCGTTTGCAGCGCCACTAGCAGTATCAGAATTTTGCAGGAATTTTTGACAACCCTAACACAAAACTGCGAATAACATATACAAAACTCGTAATTTCTCCATTTAAAGTGGGTTGTTTATTTTCTTTATGGAATATACTTCCAAAATAAACTATTAAAATTGTTTAAAAAATAATAGAACTATTATTTTTTTATTGCCGGAATTTTGTAAACACTTTTTTTAAAATAAAAAATGATATTTCTATTATTTTTTAAAATAATTTTAATAGTTTATTTTGGAAGTATATTCTCCTAAATCCTGACACCTACAGGGGCACGACATTTACCACAAATAATTATTAATAAGCTTTTGGGATAACAAAAACGGTCATAAACTTTTTAAAAAATGTAATCTATTTCACGCTGATATAAATATTGCACAGTAAAATAGTTGAACTAAAAAGATAAATGATTTTTCTTATTTAGAATTACTTAAACAAGGCATTCCGTTTTTACGATAACGCTTTTATTAAATTGTTAGGTGAAAGTACATAATATTTTCACCATACTTCCCATTTTAAATAAGTTTCTAAATAATAATTTATTATTTCAGCAAATAACTTAAATTTCATGTAAAATTCATTTTTATATGCATACTTTTATTTTTATTTTAAAATACATTCTAAAAAAATAAATAAATAAAAATTAAAAAAGGCGCGATTTTTTTAAAAAATATCTCAAACATTTTAACACTTACTCTGCTATATTTAGATGGAGGAAAATTCTTTCTTTTTATTGCATTAATCCACTGGTAAATTATTTCCTTTTTTTTTTTTTTTGGAAATGAAAACAGTAACTTTTGGTCCATTTTCGTAGTTACCTCGGCATTTTGGAACTATACATCTCGACCGCATGTTTAAATTTATTTAACCCTCCAAAACTTTAAATCAACTTCCAGTTTAGTCGTGAGACACGTGACCAAATTTCAACAGACCGATGTTCATGACGTCACCAGACTAAATTATAGTCGGCGCTAGGCCATCATATTACGGTAGCCACGGTCATATTTCCACCAGAAAGACGAAGACCAAGTCGAAGACAAAGAATACGTTTAAGATACAAAAGGAAAGAAGAACAAAAGAAAGAAGTAACTGGCTGCAGGCCAGCTAAAACAACGTTTTTACTTACTTATCAGCGTTAAAGAAGGACTCAAATAAGGATTAAGGAAGATAATACACTCATGGAAAATGGCGACTATTTCAGTATATCTTTAAAAAACTAATTGATGTGTGTGTATTATTAGCGGTAACTCTTCTAAAATTTTCAGTGTTAAGAAGTCATTCGTATAGTGTTCGAAAACACAAACCGAGAATCTGCGACATGACTCTGAGCAGCCAATCAAAGTGCCTGAAGGTAAAAATCCGGGAGCGGTCATTAATTGCGCATAGGATGCATTAGATAACTGTTAATTAAACAGAATTATAAAATAAAATAACTACGGACGCATATAGTAATTGAATCATATGAAATGTTTGGTAACGGTGTTACTGGGAGAGGAGACGGACAGAACACCGATGGAAGAACTGTCGTGCTACCACATCTAAATGTTACATGTTTGAGAAAGTGAATGCTGCCGGAACAAAAAAGGAATTGACTGAGAGAGAACGATAATATGCACAAAACCTACAACAGATATTAGCTGACCATATAGAATTTACATGTGCCGTCAGCGTTTGCATCGCTATAACGTTTTTTGTCGAGGGTGATAATTGTTCTTATTTTATTACACCCCCCCCACACACACATATATATAAAAGTGGACGTGTCTGTGTCTCTGTCTGTGTATCTGTGTGTCTGTGTGTGTACATTTCCCTACGCAATAACTCTGTCAATTTTTAGTCTACAGACTCGAAATTTGATATACAGAGTACTGAGATTTGGGAAAATCGATGTGATCAGTTTTCGGCCAGAAATTTGGCAATTAATGAGTCAAAGTTCAACGATTTGACCTTTGAGAACTCTACAAAACTCTTCCGACAATTTTGGGTCTAAACACTTGAAATTTTAGATGTAGGTTCTTTGGACATGGATCTAACTTAATAAATTGACCGCTTTTTTTTTTTGCTCAACATACACCTCCAAATACCCAGGCAACGCCGGGCACCCATGCTAGTATATCTATAAAAGTGAACGTGTCTGTCTATCTGTCTGTCTGTCTGTACATTTCCCTACGCAATAACTCTGTCAATTTTAAGTCTACAGGCTTCAAATTTGATATACGGGGTACTGAAATTTGGAAAAATCTTTGTGATCGGTTTTCGGCCAGAAATTTGGCTGTTAAGGGGTCAAGGTTCAATGATTTGACCTTTGAGAACTCTACCAAGCTCTTCCGACAATTTTGAGTCTAAACACTTGAAATTTTAGATATAGGTTCTTTGGACATGGATTTAACTTAACAACTTGATTGGAGCCCAAAACAATAAATGTTAAGGGGGTCATAATAGGGGTCAAATTTTTAAAAATTGACCGTTATTGTTTTTGTTTTTTTGCTCAGCATACACCTCCAAACACCCGGGCAACGCAGGGCACCCATGCTAGTGTATATATATATATATATATATATATATATATATATATATATATATATATATATATATATATAGAGAGAGAGAGAGAGAGAGAGAGAGAGAGAGAGAGAAAGAGAGAGACAGACAGAGAGACAGAGAGAGAATAGAAAAATACTAGCATGAGTGCCCGGCGTTGCCCGGGTGTTTGGAGGTGTATGCTGAGCAAAAATAAAAAGGAAAAGGTCAATTTTTTTTTAACTTTGCTCCCTATTATGACCTCTTAACATTTATTGTTTTGGGCTCAAATCAAGTTATTAAGTTAGATCTATATTCAATTTAACATTATATATAAATTCCTTATGCTGCAATATTTTCAGTTAACAATTTATTATATTTTTTACTAGAATATATTGTCTTTTTCTTTTCCAGTTTTAACAACTACTCCCTTACTGTTCTAAATTTAATCTTAATCATATTACTTTTAATGCTCACATTTTTCTATGTAATAATGAATATATCTGATTTTGCAAAAAAAAAACACGCTTTCAATTAAAATACACTTTTACATTAAAATTTTACAATTAAAATTTACAATTAAAATTTTTCAATTAAAATACACTTTTACATTGAAATTTTACAATTAAAATTTTTCAATTAAAATACACTTTTACATTAAAATTTTACAATTAAAATTTTTCAATTAAAATACACTTTTACATTAAAATTTTACAATTAAAATTTTTCAATTAAAATACACTTTTACATTAAACTTTTACAATTAAAATTTTTCAGTTAAAATACACTTTTACATTAAAATTCAAGATCTTTCATTTTTTTCTTCTTATAACATTTTGACATATTAATGTTTAAAAAAAAAGAAAAAGTGGGTTTTGTCCAACGACATTTGCATTATAATAAGACATTTTGTTCTCAATTTCAAGAAATTGGATTTATCGCGTTTTACACGCGAACTCGTATATAAAGACAGATAAAAAATGTTTCTGTAACGCATATAAAGTGAGTCGTATTCAAAACGTTGAATTATCTCTTTCTGTTATAGAAGGAATGTACTAAGGATTTCTGTTGTTGTTTCTTTTGTCGTTTGTAAAAGTTAGCTTTTATCGATTATTACGTGTAACCTGAAATTCGGTTCTTTTGTTCGGCTATTTTTGAGCTGAAGATCTGCATTTATAGAATCATAAGGTGAACACGACGAAACGCGATCTGTAGTAACGGAAACGGCCGGGTGACGTTCATTTGATATAAAATGTCAATAAATGCTGAGCCACCAAATAAAAAAAGCAACATGAGAATGAAAAGAAAAGTTTTTGCAAAGACATTCGTCAAACAAAGAAAATTGGCAGATTTTCATACCAGGATCAAAGTCGATCCCAAGTTGGGTTATAACTAAATCAGGTATACTAGCGTTTGCTATGGCTTCATTTAGCCTTGCCAGACTATGAAAATTCTTAAGGGTATCTTCACATATAATTATGAAGCAAGAGTTGCACAATCTTTTCTGAGCCGTCACTGCCTGATTCCAGTAGCAAAGAATTCAGGGTGACTGGAAACAATAGTGAAATAAGTAGAGAGCACATACAGCGCTTGTTATTCTCTAATCGTCACCTATTTTAGTACTGGCCAGGTGCTTAACTTCAGTGATCAGGCAGGAACTGGTGTATCGTAATTATATCATATATTAGGTATATTAGACACCAACTATACAGAGATATTCGAAAGTAATTCCCTATTTGAAAATGACTATCATTTATTCAAATGCTGTAATGTTTCTCAATTTTGTATTTGGTTAATAATCATAAAACTATTGTTTTGTGTAGAGATAGCGGTCATATTTATAAAAGTCTG
Source organism: Euprymna scolopes (assembly GCF_053919585.1). Classification (NCBI taxonomy): domain Eukaryota; kingdom Metazoa; phylum Mollusca; class Cephalopoda; order Sepiida; family Sepiolidae; genus Euprymna; species Euprymna scolopes. Next base: position 152,541,732 of record NC_136495.1, on the reverse strand, counting down.
GCATGTTTGCTTTTAGTAAGAAGACGTGTATTCTGGAATAATAGATTTTTATATTCTCAGCCAATGAGATTAGCCGAAAAGTTAATAGGGAGAAAATATTATTTTTCAAATCAGAAAGTAGAAAGATAATTGTATGTCTATGAGTATATGATCCAGTTTAGAAGGAGGTCAGGGTAATATAGTTATATTGTGTATATTTCTTCCCGGTTTTGACTTGGGGTGGTGGGAGTACTTTAAATTTAGAGAGAAAAGTAGGAACTACTTCGTCTAAAGATGGTGTGATTGTGACAATGTTGCTCCTAGGTTGTAATGTAGGATTTTATTATAACGACTAAAGTTATCTTAAGTTACATAGAATAGTGGCTAATAATGTAGACATAATAAATTTTATGTGGCACATGTGATTGTAAACCTCCTTTATTTTGGTCCAGAAGGGAATGTCTGCAAAATCATTTTATTATATGTATATACTAGCAAAATTACCCGTCGTTGACTGTGTTCAGAAACAGCCTACAGAAAATGGACTCTGATTTATGAAAGTATGATAGGTTATGAAAAGGAAGGGTTGTAAATTTGGGTTGAATTTGGGGGTATCAAAACCAACGCAAAATATGATGAAAGTAAAAATAAAATAGATAAACCCAATAATTTATTATACCATACCTGTTCACACTGAAACACTTATCACAATATTCTGTGGATCTATATTAAAAAACCTTGTTAAACTTTGTGACATATTTTCATTCTATGGAGGTCAGGTGCGAACGAACACCCCATAATTTTATTATACCATATTTCTTCAAACTGAAACATAATTATCAAAGTATACTTACGCAGATAGATATGAAAAGTCATTATTAAAGTTTGTGCCTATTTCAATTCCATGGAGGCCAGGCGTAAACGCAGACACCACAATTTTATTATACCATCCCTATTTAAGTTAAAACATACTTATCAAAGTATTCTTATGTACATCTATATCAAAAACACTTGTAAACATTTTTTTTTTTAATTTTTAAATTTTTTATTTCCATACTTTGTGGATCAGGCGCGAACGCAGACCCCACAATTTTAATGAACCACCGTTCTGCCAGATCAAACATACCCATCCCTGTTTCTCAATACATCTTCTATCATTATATGTAATCAGTTTTTTAAAACAGTCAACCATATAGGAGCCTATTCATGACCAGACACACACACACACATTCAGCTTTATATTATATATATATATATATATATATATATATATATATATCGACAAGAGAGTCCATTATATATATATATATATATATGTATATATATATATATATATATATATATATATATATATATATATATATATATATATATATATATAATGGACTCTCTTGTCGATTTCGACGTATGAGGTTCTGATGACCATTTAATGAACCTTGTGTTTGAATCTAGAATTACATGTTTGCTCCCTACAGATTTCGAAATGGCTGAGCCTATTTTTATGAAATTATATTTTATATGCTTGACAGTTTTCTTAAATAGTTTTTATGTTTAATGACTTCGATAAGTATCGCTAATCAATAATCAAAGCAATCTGATGAAAGAAAGAGCATACAATTTTGACCAAAGTTATCATCTAACACAGCCTAATATCACAAGTGAATATGAAAAGTTTTCTAACTGCACAAGCCAAAAGTTCTGACATATAAAATCAACAGTAGGTTCTTTGATATGACAGGGGTGCGTTCCAAATGAATGTCTCTGTTTAAAGCACAATTTCATTATGATACTTGATGTTTTAATTTTAAATTTAAATTCAAGCTATTTTCACAGCAGAAGCAGAAAAGCCAGGCATCTAAAAACAACAGTACGTTCTTTGGTATGACAGGGACGTGTTGAAAATAAATGTTTTTTTTTTGAGAACACAATTGAAGTATGATACTTGACTTTCCCATTTTAAACGTGTATTCAAGCTATTATATATAAAAATTATTTTTAAACTCAATAGTAGGTTCTCTACAGTGCAATGTATACTGTAATATGTTATAGACTAAGTATGAAGCTTCTTTTCGGTACACAGCGATGAGTTCCCAACTAGAGCAGGCAAACAATCGATTTAAATTAATAAAAAACGGACGATTTCATTGATTTCGATGACAATAAAAATATGGGAGTGTGAAACATTCATTGGTCATCATTCAATTCCGGGCAACGTCGGGTCTCTCTGCTAGTATTTATAATACTATGGAAAAATTAGATTTGTTGGGTCACCCCATAAGCTCAGTTTTAATTAGGGAAAAATGAGTTTGCAAAATCATTTAAAATTTCAAAGATAAAGAAAATATCTACCCCCCTCTCTCTCTCTCTCTCTCTCTCTCTCTCTCTCTCTCTCTCTCTCTCTCTCTCTCTCTCTGGTTAAATCATATTACAACTAATGGTGATATTCCTTTTGTTGCTATAAATAATAGACTATTTCTATTTTGAGTTTTCTAGTTTTATTACCTTTCGACCCTTTTTTTTGTTCCTGTCTAAACGTGGGTGGGTGTGGGGAAACCAGTGTTGAATGCATTTGCCCAGATGTAGCAGCAATACTCCATGAAAATGATAGAAGCGAGATTATATAATACTAGCAGACGTACACGTCGTTGACTGGGGTAAAAAAAAGGGTCTTAATTGATTTATGAAAGTATGAAATGTTATAAAAAAGTGGTGTAGGTATCAAGAGATAGCTTAAAACTTTTGGGGTATCAAAGCCAACGAACATGACGGGAATAGTAGCGGGAACCTTTATTATAAAAACGCATGAACATTGATTAGAGTTCCCCATTATAAGTGACCCTTATGGGGCCCTTTTTCCATTTCATTTCATGAGTGAGCGATACAACCCGTAAAAACCTCCCCTTCCCAGGATGGGGTAATCATGACAAGTTCGATAGCTTTAGATCAAACGGTGTTAGCATGCACACGGTTTCCAGTTATAAGTGACTCCCACCCAACCTAGGGCCCTATCCCCGTTGGTGGGGGTAAGCGGTGTAACCCATTAAACTTTCTCCTTCCACTGGTGATTAATCCTGCTAAATTTGGTAACTGTACGTGAAACTGTGCATAAGGTTTCCCCCCACCCCTGAGGCCCACCCCCGTTGCTGAAGGATGCCATTTTTGCTCCTTGATACCTCTTTGATTATTGTATAATAGTAAATCATATAGGAGGCTATTCGTGTACAGACACACACATAAAGATGTTGACTTTTGTTATATAGATGAGAATAATTTCAAACAACATTTAACGATATAGGATGAAACTGGTGAGTATTCATTGTTAATTAAAGCAAACGTTTTTCAAAAAAATTCCTCAGTTTTTATAAGGACCGTGATTTTGTTGCTTATCAGGTTTGTTAGGGTATTTACATCGAATGGATGCAAGTGCTAGAGTTTGTCAGAATACATTGCATTACAGTACTTTAAAAACAGGCACAAATACAATATTGCCTTGATGGAGGCATAGGCTGATCGTAAAGGACCTATTAGATTGAATTCTTTTTTTTTTTTGGTACCTGTCTAAAGGCAGGGGGGCGGGAACTAGTGGTAAGTGCATTTGCCCAGGTAGCAACAATACTCTATGTGTAGGCGTATAATAGTTCTGTAAAGATACAGGATACTTCAGGTTTTCTAGCACATTAGAGGGAGCCCACTTCCTTTGCAGAAGCCTTTTAAAATCCATCTTCCTCATGTCACTTGTCTTATTTCGTTTCGAATACAAATATACAAGTTCTTTTTAAAATTGTTGTGTATTTTAAACATCCACTAAGTAGACTTGAAAATAACTATGACTCTGTCCCCCATTACTTCATAATATCGTATTCTTTTATATTTCAAAAATCGGTACTCATACAGAGAGTGATCCAAGCGTAACTCAGCATCCGCCCGGCTTTCCCCGGAACATGACGTCAGCAGCCGGAATAAGCCGAGCGTCGCCGAGGAAATTAAGTTGTCTGATGTAAAATAAATTGAGCCAATGACAATGTAGCGTGATGGTTTTTAATGCGATGCGCATTCGTGCAAGTTGAAAATTCAAAGCAGCAGACAATAATTTGGAAGAGGAAGAACAGAAAACAAATTAGTTAAAAAAAATAAAAAGAAGCACACTATTTTGTACTTTCACGTCAGAGAAAAAAAAACATGAATTTTACAGCTTTAAGTGAGCAGCTGAAAACACTAGCCGGAGTCCTCGACCTTTGTAAAAAAAAAAAATTACTGGCACAAACGAAAACTTGTGCATCATGTGGACACAGTGCAATCTTATTATAAGAGGAAAGGTAAGCGATGGCTATGCCTGGAGGTGTCAGGCTACCAACTGCCGAACCTTTACATCAACCGGACTGGTACCTTTTTTTTCCAAGTCTAGGCTGACAATTGCCATCATAATTAAAATAATCTACTAGTGGGCGTTCAAGCAAGCAACACAGAAAGACCTCCAGTGCAAATGCAGAATACGATCTATGCACACCATTAATAAAACAACGGTCTGAGGAAACAACAACAACAACATCTGTTTTAAGATGAACACAAAACAAAAAAACTATCTCACCCAGTTTTGTTTCCACTTTTCTAGTTTTCAGGGTTTTCCTTGAAAAAAAAACACCCAAAAAAACAAAAATAAAAAATGTTTTTTTCAATTTTTCTTGAAAAAAAGAAAAGCTTTACAAAAAAATCCTTGAAAGTATTTACTTGGCTTATCTTTGAACCTTTTCTTCAACAAAAAAAATCTTGAATATTATTTATTTAAAAATATATATATAGAAAAAAAGAAAAACCGCTTGAATTTAAGTTTAAATTGATAAAGTCAAGTATCATAGTTCAGTTGTGCAACTGAAGCATAAAAAAGCCTCCAGATTTTAAACGAAACAGTAATCAAAAACTGCCTGAAGACGACTGAAGAAAATCAGTTGAAAGTACTTGCAAAGAAAAATAGAAAAAAAAACGACTATGGAACTTTCTTACACAAATACGATCGAGATATTAGAACGACCATACGAAAAATGGAGAAATTACAAAAAAAGATGATTAAGCAGTAACACTCTGTGCTGTTCATCAATGTCTGTTTATATATATATATATATATATATATATATATATATATATATATATATATATATATATATATATATATATATATATATATATATATATATATATAAAATGTAAAGTTGGTTCGTTCTAAACAAATAAAACCCTACCAATTTATTTGAAATTTTCAGACAACCCATCTTTAGAGTCGAGGTATGTTTTTATGTTATTGAAATAAATTTACCTCGCGATTTATTAAAATTAAAATATCAAATAAAATAAATATATTTTTTTACTGCGAATCTGTTCTATTGATAAAACTGAACTTCCAGTTCGATTCATTTCACAGCCACGAATTGACGAAAGATTTCATTTTCTGTTAACTCGATAAGTAAAAAAAAAACAAAAAAACTTACTCATGCAGAGAGTGATCCGTGCTGAAATAATAATGTTATTATTTAAAAAGCCATTCTTAACATGGGGAAGGGAGGGTGTTTTGTACCTATTCTGTACTTTAACCTTACAATTGAATAAAAACATATCATAAAACTTTAAACGTGGAAAACGATTTAAAAAAAAAAGCGCGGATCACTCTCTGCATTAGCACACACACACACACACACACACACACACACACACTCACACACACACAAAAAAAAAAAAATAATAATAATCCCATATTTTAAAACTTTAAATTCATTTATGTACTTATGTTTTTTAAATTTTATTTATGTTAAGGCTTCACTCATGAAACATTACGTTTTAATTGTTTAGTTTATTTTCACGGCATTGTTTACATAAAAAAGTTTGTTTTAACTTTTTCTAAACTGTTTCATTTTTACGACATGCCTCAACGTATTATAAACACCCTAACCCCCCATGTTAAAAAAAACAAAAAAAACGCCCTTCCATAAACCTCGAAAGCCGTTCTTAACATGGGGAAGTTAGGGTGTTTATAATATGCTGGGGCGAGTCGTAAAATTAACGAAGTTGCTATCTATTATTTATTGCAAAAATTGCTTGAAATTTATTTATTTGACAAAAAAAAATTAAATTTTGGTACTCCTTGGGCGTTGAGTTCCATGGCGACCAGTAGAAAAAAATAATAGTCGCTCCCTTAGTCTCCCACCTCATCCCGCGCGTAACATATTTTATTTACTGACGTTGCCGTAACTAAACGATTATCTGTCACATTTACAAACATTTATTTATTTATTTATTTATTTATTTTGAAAAAAGTTTTACTTTTTATGAATATTAAAAGAAAAATGGGTACTCATGCAGAGAGTGATCCATGCTGAAATAATGACGTTATTATTTAAAAAGCCATTCTTAACATGGGGGGTGTTTTGTACCTATTCTGTACTTTAACCTTGCAATTGATTAAAAAGAAAAACACGATTTAAAAAATAGCGCAGATCACTCTCTCGAAAAATGTTACTAAACATTTATTAATAATTTCTCACTTTTTACAAACATTTGATTTTAAATTTCTTTTTAAATGACGACTTTTATCGACTTTTTTTTTAAATATCCCCCCCCCAATGTTGTTTATTCCGAAATCCGTTGTTAACATGGAGAGGTTGGGGGTGTTTATTCTAAAAGCTGTTCTTAACATTTGTGGAGGTGGATCTAATGTAAAAAAAAAATAAATAAATTAAAAAAAAAACTAAATCATTTACTAATAACTTCTCACTTTTACAAATATTTTTTAATTTACATGCGCAGATGAACAAATTGTTGAATAGTGCGAAAACAAAACATTTAGGTCCACCTCCACAATTTTCTTTTTTAAATGACGACTTTTATTGATAAATAAATTTACTTCTCCGCAACTTTTATTGATAAATAAATCTACTTCTCTGCCACGGGCACTGAACCCCTCCTTTTTTTTTTAATAGTATTTTCGGGTGGGTATGCTGACAACAAATATCAGTTAAATTTTGCAAATAGCCCCCCCCCTCCAAAAGTGGTGTTTATTCCGGAAGCTGTTCTTAATATGAGGAGGTTGGGGGAGGGGGGTGATTATAAGGTGGACCTAATCTAAAAAAAAAAACAAGTTGTTGATGCGCACATAAGCAACTACTTTTTTATTAACTTTTTTTTTTAATTTTAATTTAAAAATTAGTAAATTTCAATGAATAGAATAATAAATCATTTATCATTAATATGTGTTTTTGGTTTTGTGTTGAATGAAACTTTTTTTTTTTCATTACAACAATAATGAACCAATTTAAATCTTCCGGCATGCGTTTAAGGGTTACAAAATTATCAATAAATCGTTTAGTTACTAAGCCAACGTCAGTAAATAAAAAAAATGTTACATGCACATGCATTAGCCTTGACTGGGAGGGGGGGGCTAAGGGCGCGACCATTAAATAATTATGCTGGTCGCCATGGAACTCAACGCCCAAGGATTACCTAAAGTGGCACTTATGCACTTATGTTACCGTGCTATTTTTTTAAATAGTATTTTCCTGTTAAATTCAAATTTTACAATATGTTTTTCTTTTATTAATTTGTTAAGTGAAAGTACAGATAACCCGGTCGGTTTCTAATGTGAGGAAAATCTAGCCCCCCCCCCCCCCCCCCAAAAAAAAAAGGGGTACTCTGGATAATAACAAAACATTAAAATTGCCTCAGTCTCGAAAGATTTCTTCTCTACTGAATGAGGAAAAAAACGGTGAAGTGTAGTTCACCTTCTGTTTCTCTCCCCCTCTCTCAATATCTCTCTCTATCCATCTCTCCCTTTCTCTCTCTCAATCTATCTTTCTCTCTATATCACCCTCTCCATCTCTCTTTGAGCCCCTTTCTCTCTCTAACTCCCTCTATCTCTCTCCTTTCCTCTGTTTCATCCCTCTCTGTTTCTAACACTCCACCTCTCTCTCTCTGTTTATCTATCAATCCCTTTATCTCTCTATCTCCTTCTCTTTCTCTATTTTCCTCTCACTGTCTCTTTTCTATCTATATATCTTCCTCTCTATCTGTCCATCTCTAATCCCTCATCCTATTTTAGTCTCCTAAATTAATTACAGTGAATAAGGCATTGTCAAAACATGGATAAATCCTATTTTAGTCACCTAATTTACTGACTGTGAGAATAGAAGTTATTTGGAAATTACTGCTACCTTGAACAGCACCAGAAGTAACTGGTAAAACCTTTCTAATTAAATTGATTTTGGCAGCCATTTGGTAACAAAATGACATAGCCTTAGCCCTTGCTGTATGAGGAATACCTGCGACCTTGCTTCCAAGTAGAAGAATTATTTATTCTACTTTAAAACATTCAACTTTTCAAAAATCTCATCTTCGACATCTCCAAAACATCCAATATGGGGAAAAATATTGCAGAAATGCAAAATTGTTTAGGATGAATGCACAATGGTACGCAAAAAATCACTTGAGGCTCTTGGTCGATCCTTGCAAGATTTGCGTGGCAATGTCAGACCATTTGGGAATGCAGTAATATTGCTTGCAGGAGATTTCAGACAAATGTTACCTGTTATTCTTCAATCAACACCAGCAGATGAAATAAATGCTTGCCTCAAATGCTCTACTTTTTTGTTCCATGTGAAGACATTAAACTTAACTCAAAATATGCATGTACAGTTGCAGACTGTTCGATCCGCACAAAAACTTTTGCATCACTTGTGGGAAATTGGGTACGAAAAAGTGCCAGCTGATCAGAGTTAAGGGCAAAATTCTTTGACTTTTAACTTCTGTAATTTCTGTAATTTTATTTCATCAAAAGAATAGTTAGTTTAAAAGGTTTTTGCAGATATTCAAAATATAAGAATTCCATTTGACTGAGTGAATGAGCTGTTCTTGCAGGTCAATACAAAGATGCCCATGAACTTAACGCTATAATTAAATGTAAAATTCCAAGTGAGGTAGTCAAATACAAATCCATCGACACTGTTGTGAAAGCAGATAAAGTGGTTAATTATCCAACAGTTATATTTGCCAGGGATGCCACCACATGTATTGTAACTGAAATTTGGTGTACTAATTATCATGTTGTGAAATATAAACCAATCCAAGCTTTGCAATGGCACATAGCTTGCAGTAAAAAAAAAAAAAAATAACAAACAATATCATAGAAACAGCAATCTTAACAGGACCTTTCACAGATGAATATATCTTCATTCCATGCATTCCTATGATTCCACCGGATACATCATTACACTTTAGCAAATTGCACTTTCCAATTTTATTGTCATTTGCAATAACCATCAACAAAGCACAGGGAACAATCTTTACAATTGTGGGCCTTACAGTTACACACTGACTGTTTTTTCACATGGACAATTTATGTTACATATTCAAGAGTCACCAAACCGGAAAATCTGTATATCAGCTAAGAAAATGGAACAACAAAAACTGTGTACCCATGCAAAATGGAAATTTAAACCTATAAGAAACATGCTTTTTCACATTTTGGAACTTTTTCCATTGCGCCAATTTGAGCCACAGCAACGCGTGGCAGGGTACAGCGAGTATATATATATATATATATATATATATATATATATATATATATATATAATGTGTGTGTGCATATATATGTTTATATATTTATATACAAATGTTAATATATATATGTGTGTATATATATATGTGTGTATATGCTTGTATATATATGTATATGTATTTATATATAAATGTTAATATATATATATGTGTGTATACGTGTCTATATTTATATATATATGTACATATATATGTATATCTATGCATAATATGCATATATATGTGTGTATATATGTGTCTATATATATGTACATATATGTATTTATATGCATATATATGTGTGTATATATGTCTATATGTATGTATATATATGCATATATATGTGTGTATATATGTATATATATTTATATATATGTATATATATGTGTGTATATATATATATATGTCAGGTCATATCATATGCTACTGGTACCATGTAACCCAGTACTACCTGCCTCATGGCCGGGTTACCGGCGACTAAACTGGTTCCCCCACCAGACTTGTTTGGTGAGGAGGGTAGCTAGTCTTCTTGAAGGATTAAAAACAAGACCTTCAAAAGGGTTAATGAACCCTTTTTCAGGATCAACGGCCAACTAGCATCATGTGTGTTTGTGTATATGTATGTGTGTATTGGGGTGGAGAGGGCTCCCGTAAGCCGTGGTGAAACCAACCTTTCTAGGAGAAGCAAATCTCTGATTTAAAAAACCATATAGCGGGAGACGAGTACCCGCATTAAGCTGGTCTGCAGTTTAACTTGTTGCTGGCTATCTTGCTCTTGCTTGTTGCTGGATCTCAACATTTTGAACCGAGAGAGAGAGAGAGAGAGAGAGAGACTTAGCTGTCATACAAAGCTAAAACTCTGTAACATCATCTGTGTATAGATACTCCCTCAGGCATTTGTCTATCAAAATTGTCCTATGGCGATGGAAGTCATTTTTGGGTTCATGGACTTTTAAGTGTCTGAGGGAGTGGCACTCGTCTGACAAGACGTTGCAATCATCATACATATGTAAATATTTATATATTTTAATATATATGTGTGTTTATTTTATATATATGTATACATGTGTGTATATATGTGTGTGTTTGTGTGTGTGTGCGTGTGTGTACAACAGTTATGCCTGAAATTTTGACGCATCTGAAATAATAGGTGCCAATTAAATATGCATGTTTAGCAATAAAAACTGAAACCGGACAAACCATCCGGCAGAACCGGGAGGTGCAAGGATGCTTTTATCGTTTCACTCAGAAAAATCAACTAAAGAAAATAAGGAAAAAAGGTGTTTTTTTTGGTGATCAAGTTGTTATTGCGTATAGATTGTTCTTTGTAATTACCAGTAAGGGTGTCGGGCAACCACCAAAGCGATGAAAAAGCGTTTGCGAAATATTGACTGAAAGCTTAAGTCTAACATGAAACGAACCATCACTCTTGACAAACAATGGATGAAATAATACAGGAATGAGGAATGGGTGTTTACAGTCTTAACACAAACATGCAAGAATTAGGCTGATTTTTAATTACTTTATTATGTTGTTTATATTACTTTATTATGTTGTTTATATTACTTTATTATGTTGTTTATATTATTTTATTATGTTGTTTATATTACTTTATTATGTTGTTTATATTATTTTATTATGTTGTTTATATTACTTTATTATGTTGTTTATATTATTTTATTATGTTGTTTATATTATTCTATTATGTTGTTTATATTATTTTATTATGTTGTTTATATTATTTTATTATGTTGTTTATATTATTTTATTATGTTGTTTACATTATTTTATTATGTTGTTTATATTACTTTATTATGTTGTTTATATTATTTTATTATGTTGTTTATATTATTTTATTATGTTGTTTATATTTTATTATGTTGTTTATATTACTTTATTATGTTTTTTACATTATTTTATTATGTTGTTTATATTATTTTATTATGTTGTTTATATTATTTTATTATGTTGTTTATATTACTTTATTTTGTTGTTTATATTACTTTATTATGTTGTTTATATTACTTTATTATGTTGTTTACATTATTTTATTATGTTGTTTATATTATGTTATTATGTTGTTTACATTATTTTATTATGTTGTTTATATTATTTTATTATGTTGTTTATATTATTTTATTATGTTGTTTACATTATTTTATTATGTTGTTTATATTATTTTATTATGTTGTTTATATTACCAAGAAAGTTGACGAATATCTACTATTATATGATAGGAACTTTGTCTGTGTGTGTGTATGTGTGTGCGTATGTGTATGTCTGCATGTGTGAGGTTGTTTCGTATGGACTCCAAAACGGCTGGACAAATGAAAAATTCCTGATTCATCTAAATGATACCCTTGAGGATTATTAAATCAGCTATGCCGAGATCAAGTCCAACTGAATCTATTTTAATGATAATAATTGGGAAATGTTTTTTCTTCACCCCACACCAGCTGTGGGTAAAACTAGCAACTTTTTAAAAATTTTATTATTTACGAATAGTCATTTAATGACCCTAAAAGTATTTGTTTGCTGTTAAAAAAAACGTTTCATTTTGATCACATTTACAGAGTGTCAAAAAAGGCTTAAAGAAACCATAAATATATTTTTTCAAAAACTCGATATAAACGATGATAATGAATTATATTTATTATTTGCATTGTTTACATTATTTACATTATGTACTTATGTTGCATTGTGACAGGAAGTCAACGTGACAAAGAAACCGGATCGATCTTATCTATTTGGTGTCGAACATCACAGTGAACAAACACGTTTCTTTCCGTCTCTTTCTGTACTCATATCGAGAAAGGACGGAAAAGTGCAATCATCTAAATGAACTAGTAGTAAAAATAAATCAGCAAGAAAATAATATGCAGACCAGAGCAAATAATGGAGTTGTAGTTTTCTTCTCTTTTTTTTTATTAGGTGCTTCAGCTATTACAGTTAATAAAAAAGAAAGTCCAAACGCAGACAATTACACACTGTTACTTAATAGGACTATGACAACAGCATATTCTTTTTATTGTTTTGACTCTCGAGTATATATCCGACATAGTTAGACACAGTTAATCAATAGAGAACAACATGACTCTATAAAAGCATATAAGGTATCAATTCGAGTCAAAACAATGAAAAGAATATGCTGTTGTCATAGCTCTAGTCATTAACATAAGTCTTCAACTGTTTATCTGGATGACGGCTCATTATGTAATATATATTTAAGATAAAGAATCGATCCAATATAATACTGTATTTTCTCCATAACATCTTTTATCTAAGGTGATGTACTTTTTAGGAGGTCAACCAGAAACTTTCTCTTAACCATTTGTTCGTACAAGAGTTGCTACCATATATTATATTAACAAAAAGATTTAAGAATTTTCTTGATTACCACTGCGCTCTAACATTTTTTACCAAACTGTATAACTTTAGCGTACACATTTTTTCAAAGGGGAATAACACACGTTGTAATTCCAACTGCATAAAAATTTCTAAAGAAAGAAAATGTTGTAATATGATGTTAGTAACTATATGTGCATCCATAAACTATCTTTATTTCGTGTGTGTATATATATATATATATATATATATATATATATATATATATATATATGAAATTTAAGATGTGTGTGTGAGGACACTTCTCAACCTATATATTCAACGAATTTTTGATATACAGACTTGGAATTTGGTAGATAGGATATTCAGATATGTGGAAAACGTGTTAATTCATTTTCATCCTGACAAAAAGAACTGCTAAGGGGTCAAAATTGAAAACTTGGTAAGTGGGGTGGGGGTCATCGGATTTTTATCTATTTGCTAACTGTTTCACAAATACACATGCTTAAATAGTTCACATTACAGATGATGTTAAGAATAAGCAGTGTGAAAACTCTTTTTAAAGAACGTGTCACGCTGGTTTAATGGTTATTGTACTTGACTCACTTTCTTTAGGTTTTGGTTTCGATCTCAGCTCGAGTATTTTTTTTTTTTTTTTACTTAGAAGTGAACAATTTAGAAAAAAATAATATGCGCGTGCACATGTCTCAGTTTCTGTATTAATTAAAATATAATATTTATGCGGAGTTTACGATCGGGCAAGGCCGGGCGGCCTGCTAGTATTGTGTAAATGAATGTCAAAATCCATCCTCACTCCTTATTCAGAATTCAATAATGTACATCTAATTTACAAACATCTATATTATATTTTTATTAATCTGTCTGTTCTATTTTTCTCAGAAAATACTGAACCGATCTGGCTGAAATTCTGCATAGCACGTTTTTATAGCAGCGAACTAAGTATTATGGTATCCGTTAGATACACAGTTAGGCATTAATAAGAAATAGTCCCCACAATATCACATTTATTCTAGAAGTTTCAGATCAGATGAAATTTTGTACAAACTTTTTATATGTTAGAATGCAGTGAACTCAGTATTATTATAAACGTTCGATAAACAGTTATGGTATAATCGTGGTTATCATTTAATCCAAAAATTAGGACAATTGTAACCATATTCATCCGTTAGTTTGGCATAAAGCGCTTATTCTAAGCCAACAGGCTATAACCTTTTGCGCTTTTTAACGGATTAAATAGTCTATGAATATAATGCAGTTTCACGAATAAATTTTTTTCAGTTATTTCATCAGTCTAATCAATGTTGTGATATGGTATTTTTGTCCGACAAAATAAGAAGAAACATAACGTTCATTGTATTAATTAACATACATAACTCATGTTTAACAAACGATACAAATAAAAATTAAAAATGGACATTGTGCTAATACCGGATTTGAATATAAGATATCATCAATGCATATATCACCCAATCAGATGTCTGAAAAATATAACCCCGTATTGTTCAAGAAAAAGTTACTGAGATAATTCTTGCAACGGCCAATCAAACCTTTTCTGGTTTGATTGGCCTTTTCTTGAACAATACGGGGTTATATCTTTTGCAGACACTTTTTTTTTTTTTTGAACTTGAACATTAACTTTTTAATCAAATTCGAATGTTGAGAAAGGCAGTCTTGTAAAATCTTGTTTACGTAAGCACACATAACCAGTTGCTATAGTAACAAATCCTGCCCTGCTACACTGCAATTCACTCGCACATTAACAATAGTATGTACACAATATGATCTACTGCTCCTCCTTCTCCTCCTTCTCCTCCTCCTACTACTACTGCAATGATTCTTTTTCAGGTCCAATTAAGATTCAGTTTTCCTTTTTATCTCTTGTACGTACCGTGTAGATATTGCTTTTGTCATTTATTTAATCATAAGCATATCTGAATGGCGAAGCTAGTGAGGTTGTTGAGAAGTTTTGTTATTTTAATGGTACCATTGGAGCACAGGGTTGAGCAGGTGCTAGAGTAAGAATTAAGTTCATGGGATTTCTCTTTTTACTTACCAGAAAAACGGTATCACGGTTGACCGAGGGAAGAGTCTATTAGGCATGTGCATGCAATGTGATGATGTATGGAAGTCAAACCTGACTAGTGCAGGTTGAAAACAAGTGTTGCATAGCCAGCAGCATTCACCCCAGGCAAACTGATCTTGCTTTCCCTAAAGGAGGAAGTGTTTAGGGAATATGAAATTCACAAGCAGTTCTCAGTCACATGAATATCTCGGTTAAGGGAAATGTTTTTGCAGGAAGGTGTCAATGATCTCCTACATACAAAACTATTGGGGTGGAACTTCTACAGATTTTGACGATGGACTATACCTGACGTTATTTCCGGTGAGCAGGTTCTATTTTCCAATCAGTCTGGACTTAAGACTCAGACGGAGAAAGCTGTAACATTATTTGTCCTTCAGTTGAGCTGCGTTTCCACTTAACTAACTTGTCTTTATTTCTGTTTATATAATTAATTCTGTAAAGTCGAACAAAATGAAGGAAGAAAGCGACCACGTGTCTGCGCGTGTTGTCTTACTTGCTAGGAGGATCACAGGGAGGGCAGAAATTAAAAATGGCGGCTGTGGTTTTTGTAAGATTATTGAGCGATGACGTCAGGCCTCACGTGACTGTTTTTCTGGCTGCCGATTGGCTGATGACGAACGCTTGGACAATAAAAGGAGTATGTTCAGAAGATCGAGGACAGTGTGTATCAACTGCATCAGTGTGATTAGAAGTTCGACGTGTGTGTTAATCAACTGCCGTAGTTGTGAAACGAATTAAAGCTTTAGAAGTTTGACGTGTGTGTTAATCAACTGCCGTAGTTGCGAAACGAATTAAAGCTATTCCGGCGAAATGGGGGGAAAAATTGACCTCAAATTAATACCAGAGTTTGATGGATCAACCCCGGTAATTGACTGGATGGAAAAGGTGGAATTACATTGCCTTTTGTCTGGCGTAAAAAACTTTGAACATGTTATTCCTCTGCATTTGTCCGGCGGCGCCTTTGCGGTGTATCAACAGCTCAGCTATGAGGGCAAACAGGACTACGAGAAAATCAAGGCGGCGCTGTTCAAGGCATTTGTGATTGACCCCACCACTACTTGGGAGCAACTTGAGGCAAAGACCTTACGTCCAGGCGAAACGGTCGACGTGTACTTGGCAGAGCTGACGAAGTTGACAGTGTTGTTTGGTGGACTGCCTGAGTGGGCCTTAGCATGCAAATTCCTAGCAGGACTCCCGACAGTAGCAAAGCAACTACTACGAGCTAGTTCAAGTGCAGATTCGTTGCCCCTTAATGACCTAGTAGATCGGGCCAGGACTGTAATGAAGATGAGGGAACCAGTAATTGCTGCTGCTCAGTCCACACCGAATGATAAGAAACCATATCAAGTACCCGGTCCACATGGTGGAATCATATGCTACAGATGCAATGAACAGGGCCACATTGCAAGGAACTGCCGGCAACAACCAATGGCTGTTCGCTGCTACCGGTGTAAGGAAACTGGCCATATAGCTCAAGACTGTCCGGAAAACGGAACCGGGGACAAGGTGTCAGCATCGACCTCTTCCCCACGCAGAAATTAAATGAGACGCTGCCGATCATCCCGATATATATCAACGAAACACTGTGCTCAGCACTTTTCGATTCCGGGTGCTCCCGCACTATCGTATGTGCAGATCTCTGCCACATTTGGAGAAAGAAGAACGTCAGAGTGACTACCATCAGTGGAGAGATGCGCACATGTTGCGGGGTGGGCAATGTAAACATTCGGACGAAAAATGGAAACTCCTCTAACCTAGAGGCGCTGGTAGTGCTCGAAAAACCCCTGAGTTTTGACCTGCTCCTAGGATATGATGCCATCAGAGCCCTTGGTGGTGTCTATATAATGGCGACGGGGGCGGTACATTTTCAGGAGAAAGCCCCAGTGTGTGGTGTGCTAAGGATCGACCAACCAGACTTTAGCATCGAATTTGACGAGCAAAAGAGGGCTTGGACTGCCTAATGGAAGTGGTCGGAAAACCGGGAACCAGCCAAACTGCAGAATGGAATAACCGAATACCATGTGCCCGACCACATGAGGCCTGCGTACGAAGAAGAACTTCGCAAATGGATCGAGGATGGCTGGCTGATTCCCTACCCATACAAGAAACTTGGACCTCCTAAGGGTCTGATCCCATTAATGGCAGTTGTTCAGCACAACAAAGCCAAAGTCAGGCCGGTAATAGACTACCGAGAACTGAACTCATATGTTGATGCATTCACAGCTGATGCTGACATGTGTGCTAGCAAACTACGAGAGTAGCACCAACTGGGGTCCAATGTATCCCTGTTGGATCTGAGAAGAGCATATCTGCAGGTCCGAGTTAGCAAGACAATGTGGGCGTTTCAGACGGTAGTGTTTGCCGGTAGGAGGTATTGCGTCACAAGACTGGCCTTTGGGCTGAACGTTGCACCCCAAATAATGAAGACGATCGTCAATGCTGTATTGTCACAGGATAAGACCGTAAAAGAGGGGACATCAACATACCTTGACGACATATACGTGAATGAAGGCATTGTGCCGTCATCACGTGTGAGGGCCAAGCTAGCCGAACTTGGACTGATGTGTAAGGATCCAGAACACTTGGAGGATGGCGCTCGTGTCTTGGGGTTAAGCGTTCAACAAGAGCAAGGGACCTTGAAGTGGGGGCGTAGAACTGCAGTTCCTGAAGTGCCCCATGTCCTCACGAGGTGGGCTATATTTTCCCTGTGTGGAAAACTGGTGGGACACCTACCAGTAGGTGGATGGACTCGGGCCGCGACAGCCATCATGAAGAGGAGGGCGAGTGCAGTTACCAAAGGCTGGGATGACGAAACGGTGGACAATCTGTTGCTGCGCATGGTGAAGGAGACCATCACAAAAGTCAAGCAGGAGGACCCTGCTAAAGGAGATTGGTGCGTCCAGGGAGACAGGCTAAATGTGTGGGTGGATGCGAGCTCCCTCGCAATTGGGGTGCTATTGGAGATGAACGGATCTGTGATTGAGGACGCCTGCTTGTTGCGACCAATGGATGATGCTGCTCACATCAACCTGGCAGAGTTGGATGTGGTAATAAAAGGAATAAACTTGGCACTCCAGTGGAAAGTCAAAGAATTATGCATATGCACAGATTCGCTGTGCGTATACCACTGGATAGTTGACACACTAACAGGAAAACGAGAGTGCGCACCAAGGCGGCTACCGAAATGCTAATCAGACGAAGGTTGGAGACAATAAGGAAATTGGTGGAAGAGTACGACCTATCGGTGAATGCGGTGCTTGTCACTTCAACCCGCAATCTTGCTGATAGACTTACCCGTGTGCCCGAGAGATGGTTCGATGCAATGAAGAAAGAAGCCGAACCAGGGTCTTTATGTGCTGCCTCTGTTGAGGAGACGGATAAAATCAAGAAGGTACACCATGATAGTGGACACCCCGGAGTGAGACGGACATATTATTTCGCACACTTAACCAACCCGTCAGTGTCCAAAAACAGAGTAGAAGCAGTGGTCAAGGAATGCCAAATATGCCAGTCAATCGATCCTGCTCCCACCAAATGGCAGAAAGGTCGGCTGGAAGTCGACGAGAATTGGAGCCAACTGGGCATGGACATAACCCATTATGGTGGTCAGCACTTCCTCACACTGATCGATTGCGGACCAATGAGGTTTGTGATCTGGCGACTATTATCAAGATAGGACTCGGCTAGTGTCATCCGTCAATTAGAGTCCATATTTTACGAGCGGGGGGGCCACCTGAAGAGATTCTCACTGACAACGACACAGCTTTTTGCAGAGGAGAATTCAGGCGTTTTGTAGACGAGTGGGGGATCTGGCTTAGACACAGGTGTGCGTATGTACCGAGTGGTAACGGTATAGCGGAGCGGTGCCACTGAAGTGTGAAAAGGATAGCAGCAAGGAAGCAATGTATGATTGCAGAGGCAGTATATAGGTACAATACAACACAAAAGGATGACGCGACTGCTGAAAGTACACCTGCTAATGCGATACATTGCTATCGAGTGCGTGTTAAGGGCATTGACGTCTGCCTGCCTAATCAGAAGAGGACGCAAGGACGGTACAAGTTAAGGGACACCGTCTGGGTAAGGCCTCCCAATAACCGATGTACAACCAGTTTCAGAAGAGGACGGATCACCGGCTTAATTAGTGAGCAGACTGTACTGGTTGATGGTACTCCACGGCATGTGAGGGATGTTCGGCCTGCCCTTGATACAAACCAAATTGCGAACTGCGAAAGTGATGAATCATCCAATGATGAAATGTGGATTCGACCTATGCCCCATTGCCGTGATGACATGGCTGAGAACCTCAGCACAGATGGCGATAGTTCCAGCGCCACTTCTGAGAGCCCCAATGACGATGGAACCCAGCTTGATGGACGGACTGCTGGCAATGGTTATGGCGACAGGTCTGTTACCCCTTCTGAGAGCTCGGACGAAGATGGAGCGCAACCAGATAGTAGCACTGTGGACACTGACCCAAATAGCTCTGATGAAGATGAAGAAGTCCAGCTAATCCCCCTCCATAGGAGTGCCTGTAACAAACGACCGCGGCCGCAATGCTGCATGTGTGATCTTGAGACCAGGGGGGGTGTAAAGTCGAACAGAATGAAGGAAGAAAGCGACCACGTATCTGCGCATGTTGTCTTACCTGCTGGGAGGATCACAGGGAGGGCAGAAATTAAAAATGGCGGCTGTGGTTTTTGTAAGATTATTGAGCGATGACGTCAGGCCTCACGTGACTGTTTTTCTGGCCGCCGATTGGCTGATGACGAACGCTTGGACAATAAAAGGAGTATGCTCAGAAGATCGAGGACAGTGTGTATCAACTGTATCAGTGTGATTAGAAGTTCGACGTGTGTGTTAATCAACTGCCGTAGTTGCGAAACGAATTCAAATTCATTTCACTGTTTCCGAGTCTTCTCATTCTTTTCAACATTGACGCCATAACAACAGGTCACGACGGAATTCGATCTCGACCCTCCCCAATCAACGCCAAATTAATGAAGTTCCTTCTAGAAAATTCACCGATCCAATGATGATCGATCCTAAATGAAAAATATATTTACAGCTTTTACAAAGAAAAAGCTTGAAAGCAAGTAACTGGAGTGGCACCATTACAGATTCTGACAATGGACTATTCCTGACGTCATTTCTGGTAAGCAGGTTCTGCTTTCCAGTCAGTCTGAACCCAAGACTGAAAGAAAGAGTGTCGTAACATTATTTGTCCTTCAGTTGAGCGAAGTTCCCACTCAACTAACATACTTGTCTTTATTTCTGTTAATATATCATTCATATCACTGTTTCCGAGTCTTCTCATTGTTCCTTTCAACATTTACACCACAACAAGCACCTAGTATCCCCAAATGGTTAGCCATCCGGCACTGATCAGGTTCAACGTTGCTTAACTTTGGTGATCTAACGAGAACCGGCGTGTCAACATGATTGTGCCGAATATAAAGTGTTGCATGGAGAGAATTGATATAAGAATGATATTATGGATGTGAGTCTTACAGACAGATTTAGTTTTGATGACGTCAAAGGAAGATTAAATCTGGTCAGTATCGAAAAATGTGTGCAGAACAGGAAACGTCGATGGTATGGCCATGTTGAAAGAATTGATGAGAGTTCTTGGTTAGTAGATGTAGAAGAGGGAATGTAGCAATTCTCTTTCACGGGGTAAGGACTCAGAAAACATGGGAAAAAGTGATAAAATTGACTTGAGACAAAGAGAGATAAATAAAGACTTGAACAGAAATAGATTGGCTTTGGAAATGCACTTTTTAAAGCCGTCTAACGCGGGCCAACTTTGGTGATCTGTGGGAGTTGAAAACTCAGAGCCTAACTCGATTGTTGCCCTTTAACTCAGAAGAGTGACCTAACTACGTCACTTCCTGTTCCCCATATTTCTTCTTCTTTCGTGCTGGACCTTCAAGCAGTCAAGATGTAACAAACACCGCTCCGGTCTGGCCACGGGCCACCAGCGCGTTCCTGACAAGCCAGTCAACCGCAAGTAATGTTACTCATCTCTCAATGAACTCTCGTCTTTCTATCGCTTCTTCATGTATATTTATGTAAATAAATTGCATTTCTTTCGCTGATATATAACGGTATGTTTTCGTCCTCATTATGCGACCTTTTGCCTTTTCAATTCATCTACCATTAAATACTTACACGATTACACACATGGGGACGGGGTCGTCTATCACACAGCAGACCATCCTGTCCCTAACAGACTGGAGAACGCAATGATGATGATGATGATGATGATGGTGGTGATGATGATGATGATGATGATGATGATGATGATGGTGGTGGTGGTGGTGGTGGTGGTGGTGGTGGTGGTGGTGGTGGTGGTGATGATGATGATGATGGTGGTGGTGGTGGTGGTGGTGGTGGTGGTGGTGGTGGTGGTGGTGGTGGTGGTGGTGGTGGTGGTGATGATGATGATGATGATGGTGGTGGTGGTGGTGGTGGTGGTGGTGGTGGTGGTGATGATGATGATGATTTGTTCTTTTCTCAACATGTACAAACGATGTGATCCTGATAGAAAGAGAGAGATAGTTCAAATACAAATAATTTTGGAATATATAAAAAAGCCAATGCAGCACCGATTTAAAAAAAATAAATATTAATTTATTTAAAAATTACAAACAACTTAGGTTCAACGATACACGTCTTCATCAGGCACGGAATCACTTTGTGCTTTTTCCGTTGCTTTCCTTGTGTCATGATATCACGAGAAAATTAAAGTCCGTGTGATCGTTAACAGCGATTTTCTTTTTAATGTTTCACTCAGAAGGATCACGCGAATTGAATTAGAAATTAATTTCCTCTGTGTAAACCTTGTGTGAACTAAAATTTGTAAGTTAAGAAGCCAATGCAGATTTTTTTTATTATTATTATTATTTAATTTTTAAATAAATTAACGTTTTTTTACCTGACTTATGATTTGGATGATTGAAACAATATTCATTGCTAATTTTAGTTTAGTTTAAAGGATAACATTACCTTCAAACTGGAAAAAATTATGAAGTTCAATAGTTTAACTACCACTAAGAATTTTTGCATTTCATAAACTTACCTTCATAGTGCTTGAAAAATGTGTGTCTATGACAACAAACAAAATCATCCACTCTCTGAGACAGATGGCAGCATACTGAATGTAAGCAATGGACAGTTGCAATCTGGAGGTATCTGGCATCTACCCAGATACTGAACTAATACGTACAAGGCGTGTTTGAATCAATTCTCACTTTATGCGGTTATATTCTTTTTATTTACAACTGAACGAATTACAGGTCATAAAGGGTCAATGATTGTTTTTTAATCCTTGATTGTATTAGTGTCTTAACTTACAAATTCTAATTCAAATTCACACAACACTTACATCGAGGAAAGATATCTAAATAATTTTACATTTCATTTTTAGTTTTATCTAAGACCCTTATCGGGGGGCTATGTCTGTCGGCCCATCTGTTGTGCCAAGTTTAAAATAGCAGTTTTCGATATGTCTACTCATCTCCATAAGGGATTCTATCTTTACATTAGTTGGCTTGTCAGACTAAATTTTCAAATAACATTTTGATCACTGAAAGCACACATTTATCGGACGCATCTTGAGGATATCTGTTGTTGCTTTCGCAAGTTGAGTCTTCCTTTGAAGAATGTGCGTATTTCTAACTGATATTATTTTTTTTATTGATTTGGGGTCATCTTTTTGTTTTCGCAAACACAAGTCTTTCTTTCTAATGATTGTCTTCCGCATTAATGGTTTTAAAATAACTTTATTATTGTTATTATTATGATTTTATTTTACTTATTTAACCAATCCTCCTCTCACACACATACACACCACAGGAAACGGCTTGTGAGGATTACAGCATTTTATACCAGAACTGTACACATGTTTCGTATCGTAATCTTTTTTAGGTCAGTTTGTTCATAAATTATAAACCGATGATTTAACAAACAAACTTTTAAGGTGTGGTAACAGGGCAGAGAGAAAAAAGAATAAGCGGACACGATTTGCATGTGACTGCTGTAAGGAAACAGCAGCGCGCGAACCATTTGAATATTAAGCGAGGATAATCATGCAAATTTAGGAACTGTTGTGAATCCAAAATGGCGGAATGGAAATAGGTAGATTTTTTGCTTGAAAACCAGTTTTGTTTTGGATGCCACGTTGTTCGCACGTGCTTTTTATTCGTGTTGACGAAAGGAATTACAACTGCTGCTGATGATGATAGTATGTTGTCGATGTTGTAGAATAAAGTGATTTACTACTTTTAATGCAAACACATCTAAAGATCCCCCCATAACTAAACACATCTTTCAAAAGGATCTCATTTTTTTATGCAGTTGTATTGGTTAGTTGCTTATATTTGTTTTGAGCCTCACATGCCTGCTCTGAGTTGAGAATAACCATAATAACACATTATAGGGTTTCAATTTATTTTTCCTTGCCTTTTTTTTTTTTAATTTACATAAAACATTGATAAGCTGTGGTATTTTTTTCATTCGTTTAGTGATTAGGGGTGTGTGACTTGCCAACAGCTTCCTTTTAGCATGTCTTATTCAAATCAAACCAGAAAAAGGGGATGGGACTGCTTTAGCTCTCACTAAATGACATAATAGCAAAATATCACCACATCCATTATATAATAACACGGACAGAAAGAATATTTAGATGGTGAGGCCATTGAAGTTGTCTCGAAGGTTTAATACCTCTGTGATATCATTACAGAATAGGGAGATGCTGATAATAAAATGATAACAAAAGTTAGGAGTGGATGGAGTAATTTCAGAAAATTCTGTTATTACTAACTAGCAGAGCATTACTGCTGTCGACCAAGATAACGGTCTATGGGTATAAAGTATGATAATGTGTGGGAATGAATTAGGATATGTTTTGCATGGAGAGAAATGAAATGAGAATGATGAATGATACGTTGGATGTATAATGGAGAGCTTGAAGACAAGCTTACATCTGATGGTTTCAGAAAAATATTAATTCTGGACTTCTTGGAATTGTTAACCTTAAAAACTATATAAAAATATAAAAATAAAAAATAAAAAAACTGCTTCTTTAGGAAAATTATTCAACCAGTAAATCAATTAATCTCCTGCAATGGCTGAATCCATTTAATTTCATGAATTCACAATAGCCTAAAATTATTTCAGGAATCATCAGTTGTTTACCATGAAACACTGTTTTGTGGATTTTAAAACCAAAACAGTATATGTATTGTATAAATAAATGTCAAAATCCATCCTCACTCCTTATTCTGAATTCAGTAACGTACATCTAATTTACAAACATAAAGTTTGGCATAAAGCGCTTATTCTAAAACAACAGGCTATTACATTTTTCGCTTTTTAACGGGTTTAAAAGTCTATGAATATAATGCAGTTGCACAAATAATTTTTTTTTTCAGAATTATCTACTTTAGTTAGCTTGATATGATACCGGTCAAATGCTTAATTTAACTGTCTAAATATTTTACTTTTTGATAAAAATAAAATATTGGTTTGATCATTCTTATTACTAAGCTTGGGAGAATAAAATCTATTAATTTTAAGGTAAGCCGAGCTATTCTCAGAAACTCGGACATAAGACAAGTACTATTTTTATGCGGCATAAGAACTATTTGAAAAGGTAAAAAGTTTGTTTTATCAAGCATTTTTAAATACATATTCCATCCTCAACTTTTACATCTAAATCCAGAAACCTTATATTGCTATGTTGTGCACAATTTAATTCTAACTCCTTTATATCAGATTAATTTTTTCTTTAAGTTCCTGGTTATCGTTTATACATATAAATCTTAACTAACTACATTGTTGGGGGAAGGGGATTAACTTACAATAAGAAAGGACTGACTGCCTAATATCATCTTATTCACTCTATACGTTAGAACACTTCCCCTGCTCATGTCGTACCCACTCACTCTATAACATGAACATATTTGATTTAAATGTACACTCATTAATATTGATGGCAATTCCCCAGTGTAATATTTCGCATTATTAAGCACAACACGTAAATTATATTTTTCTTCAGTTGGCATAATGGATTCCGTCTATTTAATCGGCAAATCCCTGTTCAAGTGCAATCAGATTGATTGCATTCAATTATGTACTAATACCGCTGAGGGAAGGTATGGATTACCCTCATTATTACAGTTATGGATAAATAGCAATTTTATTCTTCAATGGCATCTTACATTTCTGATATCGTGGGCGGGTCAAAAACACGGGCATATTCTTTTTATTATTATTATAATTATTATTATATTGACTCTAAACAAGACACATTGTTACTGAAACGAGGGGGCTACTGAAAATTAAAAGCCACATTCGTAAGGGAGTCTTAGGTGGGGAGTTGTGCAACAAGATATTTGTTCATATACCATTTAAATTTCTGCATTGTCGTAGAGTCCGGAAACAGAGAGCAGAAAGGGAATTCCTAAGGTGAGTCGTTCGAGGAAAGAAACTATTAGAGTAGAAAGTTTTTCAGTATCTGGGGCCTTTACAGTGAAGGGATGGGATTTTGTTGATTGGCAGGTTGGTCAGGGGTATTTATGTTGAGAGGGCACAAGTGTAGCAAGTTTATTAAACCCTATTTCATTAATGTATTATCAAAATTTACTCAGTAAACACACACACACACACACATATATATATATATATATATATATATATATATAAATATATATCTATATATATTTATATATATATATATTTATATATAAAACGCAATAATGTTTGAATTCGCCCAATTAGTCTTAAAATAATTGTAACTAACACTGAAATACACTTTTGGTTGCTATCAATTCTTTTTCTGAAGTCTTGCTTTTTGTTAAAACAATATATGAATTCTCAATTATGAAATATCATAATTTTGTAGCTTACAATTTAAGTCATCTCTTTTTGGCTTAAAACTTATTGGTATATAAAGATTTACTGAATTATACAAACCCAGTAAAATTCAGTATATTGCAAACAAGTCTATATATATATATATATATATATATATATATATATATATATATATATATATATATATATATATATATATATATATATAATCATGTATCCACATAAAATTTTATAAGAAGATCTCATAATATTTTTAGCATTTACTTCAACAGTGCTCAATACGTAAGTAAGATTAGGAAGTAAGTTCTGGAAATATATGGCAATTGAGCTACACAAAATCTTCCATGTTTTATCCCCGTAAGGAATCTTCAGGCTAAAATGCATAGAATTCGTGCTACCTGATATTTTTAGTGCTTAGTTTAACTAGCTAATCGATTAGAATAAGGTGGCACTTTTTTGTGTGTGAATTATATTAATCAATAGTTGAGCTTATCTTCGATTGTGATCAATCTTCTTTTTTTTTTTCGAAAAAGCCGAACTTTTTGTAAATTTATTTTACGAAAAAAACAGTTCGTAAGTTATTAATTGAATTTTGTATTGATTTAGTTTTAAAATAAATAGTAGTTAAAAAATATAAATCGATTCTCTTTTTTTGGCTTTAGTAAAAAGAAAACGGTCGAGGAAATTTAGTCATCGGTTTTCTCTTTCGTTTTATATTAAAACACTCTTCATACCTGATTTATTTTAAAAAAATTACTTACAATGACCTGAAGCATAAGGCTTAGACGTCATTACGAATATGGTGTAAGTTGTTCGTTAATGTATTCTAGCATTTTGAATGGTGATTAAATTATAAACAACCGAACGATACTGCAGAAATGCAACCATTCTGATATTCTATTATTCTGATATTCTATTATTCCTCGAATGCACTTGGGACGCCAAATAAAATGTAAGTGAAATTGATGGAGCGTGCTTCATTTATTTTTAAAGTCTTGTGCAGTATGTAACAAATAGTATAAGTTACAAAATGAAGTAATAAATTGTGGTTTAATACTAAGGAAATGACTCGGTGAATGCAAGATATGTGGGAAGACTTAATTATAGGTGAATCAAACGGTTACTGCCTTTTTTGTCTCCGTTCAGTCAAAATAAATTTAATGATTTAAAAAACGTGGACAAAATATTTTTGTAAAACGCATTAGAAAGTGCCGCAGTGAACATGACTACTAGCCAGTGATACATGCTTACTGAATCTTTTTAAGTGGGTTACTTTACACTTCCGTTGTAATGCTAGATTGATGCTTTTCAGTGCCACATTAAGTTCAGCCAAGTTAATGTGTTGGACGGTGTTTTTGAATCACAGTCAACACGCATCCTCATGCAAAGCATCATCGCATTCCAGTTGTTAGAGAACTTGTGTCTACCCGTACATTGACTATAGTCCATACATACACTAGAGACCCTGTGAAGGATCGCTTTGTTTCGCCTGGCTATTGTTTTTTTTTTGGACCATTTGTCAGAGTGGGACATCATCTGCTGTGTCGTCCTATCCTCAGATCATTGGATTTTCACTTTATAATGCTCGTTATTGTTCGGAGCCAACAACATACTGGCAGATGCCTGATCAGTTTCCCACACACGGAGAAAATTGCACCATGTGCCACAACCTTTGAGACATCTAGAATTACAATTCTATGCTTCCATCGCAAAGTAGTACGCTCTCTCCAGACTTCCAATCCCAGCACTGTTGCTGTCCAGCCCAAACCAAAAGAAATGCCGTTTCACTGGCTCAGCAAACAACATGCTGTTTTCGAAATATATGTTCTCGATGATGCCAACGTCACCTGTTGAACAGCTACAGTTTTATATTATAATAGTAGATAGAACAGCCCCCATGATCGCCTGCATAATAAATGGGGCTACATTAAGCTTAAATTCCATCCTAATCAGGCAGTACCTCTGTCCACTCACAACCAGGGTGTAATGGCTATAAAGAATACGGCACATGCACCTGAAGGTAGGTTTTTCTCAAGTTCAACCCAGACATATTGGATCCCTTCCTATGCCAGTATCTCCGTTTTTGAGTGTATACATCAACGTGTGTCGTATATGCTCCCACATGGTCGTTCAACTGTCTGTAATCTATAACAGGACGCATTTTTCCTTTGATATCTGTTGTGAATCCAAGTTTGCAATTTGCAATTATAGTCCTTTCGAACATGTTCAGGCATGGTGTATTGAGCTATCTGTTTGATCAGCAATTTTAGTGACTTCTTGCCCGACCACTTTCAGGTCGCAATTTAATGTTTCTTAGTTGGGTCGAATATGATATCAAAGCCGGATCGTTCTATTTTCATTGCAACAAAAATGTAGTAGGCAAAAAAAAAAAAAAAAAAAAAATACAACTAAAAACAGACGGAACAAAAAATCGCTTCTCGCAGACACGTGAGTCGTAACAAGCACAATCTACTCGCCAGAATCATCTACACACAATCTGCAGAACGGCCCCTCTCCTTTCCAGCGGCCGGGAACGACATATTTGCATAATCGCGCGAGAGCAGACGTGATTCAACGATAATTACATTGGGCAAACGCTAATAAAAGCCCATGGACGCCATCTTGGAACTCTCTCTTTCGCTCAGCCCAAAACAGACGTATCCGAGGTAAGCTCTCTATTTCTCATTTTGGTTACTGCTAATTCTGCTACAAGTGCCAACACTGGTGGCTTCATTTAGGAAATTGGCCTTACCATGCTCATTTATATGAATGAACACCGCCCAACAAGTGGATGACATAAAGTCTGAGCAAATAGATCTCTGTCCATCTTTACTTATCCACCTGCAGATTGACCTTGGTTGCTTCCCTACTGATCATGCTTTTTGCATCAACGGTCACCACTTTTGTCTTGTGTCTATTCGGTGAAACACAAAGCTGCACCTTGAGTCAATCAAAGCATCATACATTACTCCATTGACACACATGCAGGTTGGTGTTCATTCTTCTAAGGGCTAGAGTGCCACTCACATATTGCCCCTGTCCGTTTTCCAGACATTTTGATGCGATGTGGCCCGTCCCTGTTGTAGGAACCAGGAGAGGAGGTCGATCGAGGAATTGGTTAATTAATGGAAGACCACCCAACGATATTTGTAATGTAAATAATAGGGTATAAACCAAGTGTCTGCATCTCCCCTGCCAATGGAAGTAGATAGTCCATCTATAAATCAGTTATAGTTCACCGAGGCCGGGGTTGTTTATGGCCCTGGGTGTGTTATGTTTCGTTGTGGCCTCTCATTGCAACAAAAATGTAGTAGGCAACCTTTCTAGGGCAATTGCTCTTGACATATTTAAGGCCTTTGATAGGGTATGGCATAAAGGTTTACTTCACAAGATCTCTAGTTATGGTATAGCTGGAAATGTCTTCTCAATTATTAAATCATTTCTTTCTGATAGGTTCATAAGAGTAGTAGTTGAGGGGCAAAAATCAGAAGCCCACAGTATTAATGCCGGTGTCCCTCAGGGGTCCATCCTGGGCCCAACTCTTTTCCTGATCTACATTAATGATCTTCCAAATCACATCCTTACATCATTTGTAGACATTTATGCTGACGACACTACCATTTATGGTAGCACATCTAAGACAGTAAACGACCAAGTTCTCTCCAATTCTCTCTCCTCTGATCTTGAGCATGTAGTATAATGGAGAAAGGAGTGGCTGGTTACTTTTAATGCATCTAAAACCAAGCTTCTCTCGGATCCTGTTTTTAGCGCCATGTAGGAACCGGGAGAGGAGGTCGATCAAGGAATTGGTTAATTAATGGAAGACCACTCAACAATACCTGTAATGTAAATAATAGGGTATGAAACAAGTGTCTGCATCTGTGACATTCAAAAGGTCAGATGGTTGGTTTATGCTACTGCCTCGGTCGTTCAAACTGACAGTGCTTAGCCAGATAATTGGGCCTGGAGCAATTAAACATCAACATTCTGATCCCCATCTGGCATCAATTGAAATGAATGGCTCTCGTCTTCAGGAGGCCTCAAGTTTTGACAAGCTTCTGGGCTTGACCATTACTCCTGATCTTAAATGGAACACGTACATCAAATCTGTTGCCAAGGCCGCTGGAAAAATGGTGGGATCTTTCTATCGATCCAGTAGATATCTCACTGCTGATGCAATTCTCTATCTATATAAGAGCCAGGTACGTCCAAGGATGGAATACTGTTGCCACATCTGGGCAGGAGCTGCTAGAAAGGACTTGTCTTACCTTGATAGAGTTCAAAATAGACTTCGTAGCCTCGTAGGAGATGTCCTTTTCTCTTCCTTGCAACCTCTATCTCACAGAAGAGATGTTGCGAGTTTGTCTCTGATGTATCGTTATTTTCATGGAAAGTGTTCGACTGAGCTTCAATCTATGGTCCCCCCTCGCAAAACTTTCACAAGAAACACTCGTCTAGCTGTAAACACTATCAATAATTCCCCCCACTCTTTATCTGTGCCTAAACCTAAACGTAGATTCCATGAACAACGCTTTTTTATTAGAACTGCACGCCTGTGGAATTGTCTTCCGTTTTCCTGCTTTCCGGCTGACTACAATATGGTTGTGTTCAAGTCTAACGTAAATAAGTTCTTGATGAGCCGTTCCATATAAGTTATCAAATTTAACAAATTTTCATTACTAATGATTATTATATTGTCCAATTTCTACTGTACACTCTTAAACCCTTATCCTTGAGTGGCCTCTTGGCCTTGATAATGTGTTGATACCTATGAAAATAAAAAAAAATAAAAAGTCCAATGTGAACAAGTTCTAATTGAATCGTCCCCCTAAGTAATCCAAGTTACAAAATTCCCACTGTTTACTATGCTAAAATCACAATGACTAATGTATTCCTATTAACCCTTATCCTCGAGTGGCCTCTGGGCCTTGATAAGTGGTGACACCCATGTAAAAAAAACAAAAAAAAAAAAAGTAGGCAAAACAAACAACAAAAAAAATACAACTAAAAACAGACGGAATCAAAAACTCGCTTCTCGCAGACACGTGGGTCGTAACAAGCACAATCTACTCGCCAGAATCACCTACACACAATCTGCAGAACGCCCCCTCTCCTTTCCAGTGTCCTGCCTTTATAGTTGGACATCATGTTTTCCTGTAAGACTGGAGGATTGACGACAGTGGTGTCGGACTCATTCGGGTGTTCTGCAGGTACGACCGGGACATCGCATAAAGAGGTATAGACCACACAACAACCCCGGCCTCGGTGAACTATAACTGAATTATAGATGGACTTTCTATTTTCATTGGCAGGGGAGATGCAGACACTTGGTTCATACCCTATTATTTGAAATCCAATGGGCAATACCTGCACTGGTTCGGATCCTGTTTTTAGCGCCATGTAGGAACCGGGAGAGGAGGTCGATCAAGGAATTGGTTAATTAATGGAAGACCACTCAACAATACCTGTAATGTAAATAATAGGGTATGAAACAAGTGTCTGCATCTGTGACATTCAAAAGGTCAGATGGTTGGTTTATGCTACTGCCTCGGTCGTTCAAACTGACAGTGCTTAGCCAGATAATTGGGCCTGGAGCAATTAAAGCAATACAGCGAGTGCTCTGTGGACTTGGGTAAAGGCATTTTTTTCTGTGACTGATCAGTCAACGGTGACGGCAACCCTTTCATTGTTTACAATTGCTCTTGATTTGGCTGAGCATGCTTTCTATACAGATGTGCATGCAACAACTCCTGGATATGAGCAAGAAGTTCAGCCATGAATGCATACTTCAGTGTCTGGCTAGGGACTCCTCCAAACAAGCTGGAGAGTTTCGTCAATGCAGTCAGAACTCATCTATTGACTCGTCCGAGTGTAAAATGTGTCTCGAAAACTGTTTGTAGCCTCACATGGCTCAAGCACAAAAGTCCTGTGCAGTGCATCTTTTACTTGTGTTACATTGGTTTCATCTGCATCCAACAGTTTATGGTACACGTCCGACCAGTCACATGGGGATTACTTGCTCGACCCTGTCAACTCCCGAGTTTGTAAATTCGGCACACTCTTTGTCAACAAGTTTACAATAGACGTTGCTCCATTATATTCTGCTACAAGTTTTAGGTCGAACCTTCTTTTATATATATATATATATATATCAGTGTTTATATAAAGACATTTGAAGATATTTACCATTCCATAGCTCAGATCGTAAAATTGCCAACTATCAACTGGATGATTGCAGATTCGATTCCTGGCTCAGGGTTGCACTGATGAGCTGTGATACAGCGAACCATCTATCTGTGAATTACTATACACACACACACACACACACACACACACACACACACACACACACACACACACACACACACACACACACACACACACACACATATATATATGTATATACATTGAATGAGGAGAATAGGTGCATTTTATGTAATATTATGAAAGATAGTTCATATAAAATCAATCAAATTTAGAGATACCGCCAATGGGGAATAATTATTTAAGTCATAGAACTATATTAACAACTGCAATTCTTTACAAAATGACAAGAGCTGAACTTTATCATTTTCAAAAACATTCAACATTTTCCTCTGCCAAATGTTTATTCATATTCTTGTTATTCTTATTTATGTTTTCCAGTTTGTTGTTTGTTCTGATTTTCATTACTTTACATTTCCGATTACTTCAGAAATTTAAACCTCCATTTTCTTAATAGAAATTCTGACGAAATGAAGGCGTGCTCGAAATGACAAGGTCAAAATTGACAAGTGAATGAATTCTGCGACATGAAACCATTTTTGCTCTTTTTTGTTTGTTTGCTTTATTTTTACATCCAACCTTTTATGGAATTTAATATGTAAATAGAACTAATTAAATCGTTTGCATTCATTTTTCCTTATTTTTTTTGCATTTAAATTATTGACGTGAGCGATTTAACATTTCTTCTTGCTACAAATCAGTTTGAGCTTTAAAGATGGAATTATGATATCGAAATTATCAAGTTCATTAACGGAGAATTACTCAGAAATTAAATGGATACAAGACAGAAATGGATATTCTTTAGATGCGTCCATGTTTAGAGACAAAATTGGTATTTCAAAATCAAGCATGACAGACCCACGTAAATCTTAGTACAAACGTAAGCCTGACAGAAAAACGGAAATGTTATTTTAAACTTCAGCATGACCGTTCACAAAAAACGTCATTTTAAATTAATATTTGACACAAAAATCCTATTTCTAATATAACCATGACAGACCTATGAGAATGGCATATTTAACTAAAGCATAAAATGCTAACGAAAATGCTATTTCAAACAAGTGTAAAGATGAAAGACATTTAAAATCTGAACATGATCCATAAAAATACTATTTAATATATAAGAATGACAATCAACCGAGAATGATATTTAAAACTTAAGCATTATAAACAAAAATAAATGCTATTACCATTGAAAATGATATTTTAACAGACCAACGAAGTTGATATTTGAAATTTCAGCATGACAGATCCACAAAAATGCCATTTCAAATTTAAACGTGATAGAAAACAAAAATGCTATTTGAAATTGTGGTTTAAAATGCTACCAAAGGCAAAATAAGTTGCTCTTCTGTAATTAAGCACTTTGAAAAATGAGTAGAGTGTATCTGTACAGTCTGTAGAGGTTTGTTTGAACAAAAAGAATGAAGAAAAAAAAATGACCGCCTTTTCTCTTTATATGCTTGCGATATTGTCACCTAATATGCAAATGAGATGCTTCCGGTTGGATATAAAAAAAACTTATTTTTCAAAGACTGGTTCGATTTTTGATTTGCACGTCAGAATAGCAAGTTATGTCAGCAGTGCATCGTATTCTAGAGTTGAGTTTTAACAGTACAGTGTTGAGTTTTGGAGTTTAGTTTTTGATAGCATAGCATCAAGATTTGGAGTAGCGAGTTTTTGGCAACAGTGTGTCGAATTTAATATTTGACTGTTTTAACCACA
The DNA here is from genome assembly GCF_053919585.1 of Euprymna scolopes. Classification (NCBI taxonomy): domain Eukaryota; kingdom Metazoa; phylum Mollusca; class Cephalopoda; order Sepiida; family Sepiolidae; genus Euprymna; species Euprymna scolopes. The sequence goes on along the minus strand of NC_136495.1, from coordinate 152,507,861 downwards.
GAAATAAACCATAACAAGCTAAATAAATATGTGTTTCTTCAACCTGTGTGTTAATCACGTAAAATGCTATTTGAAATTTAACTGAGACAGAATCCTTCTTAACAATCTGAAGACGCATCTAAAAAAATCACTAAATATATCAAATTAGAGAGATGGATAATGTATATATTTATGTACATATTAGGAATTCACAACACGAAGGAAGCATCAGACAGTGATTTGAAATAAATACCATGCGATTTATATGTAAACTCTACTATTTTTAAATATCCGTTTTCGAATGAAGATTTTGTTTGTGGATGTTTGCACCATAACGTGAGAATATTATTTACAAGGAACATGGCGCTCCTCAATAACTTTTTTCCCAGAGAACTTCATAGTCTTTTGGGTGCAAATATATTTTAATATAATTTTTCGAAGAGAATTGACTATACAGCAGCTATAAGTTTAGAGTATGATTGAACATGTTCTTTGTCATACAAAAAAAAAAAAAAAAAATTAGATGATCAAGCAGCTTTTTATTTGAAGCTTCCTAATTTTCAAAAGATGGCAAATAATATTTTGATAGCAACTCGACAGGAGAAGATAACTCGCCATTAGACTAAATAAATAGAATTAGTACTTCAAAACATTATTCACTCATGCATGGAGTATTGTTGCCACATCTGGGTTGGTGCACCAACAGTTGGATATTTGACAGGTGCCCCCAGGAAAAGAGGTATTCGATGGGTTGCACACATGCAAATTAATTCCATTTGAGGAATGGGAGACTTTCCACTATTATCTATTGGAATAAAATAATTTGACCCAGAATATGTGAGAGGATATCAGTCAAAGGAAATATTAAACTATACACACTGAGAAATATTAAGCAGGTAAAGAATGTTTATATAAGTCGACACAAACAAAACGGTCACAGAACAAGTACAAGCTGACACATTTTCTTAATTATGAAACGTCCACACCCTGTCACATGCCTTCACTGATGTCAACGCCAGTCATAGCTCAAAAAAATGTTGTCGATGAGACATAAAACAAAATATTATTAATCAGCTGTGTTGTGTTTTATTTGCTGTCAGTGCGTATACATTATAGATCAGTGACGAAAGTAGATTTAGCAATTACAGTACCGGCAAAAAGAAAGTCTGCACTTTTAATTTTTTCATAAAAAAGAAAATTTAAGCTAAATTTAATGTAACTTTTTAAACAAACTATACCTCATTTGATTCGCCTTTATTCCTCTATAATTTTACCTGTTCATATTTGACTTTTAATTGAAATATTCTAGTGTTCACGTCAATTTAAAAAAAATAACTTGAGGAGGCAAAAAGAAAGTCTGCAGTAACAAATTATAACCAGCCTAAATTATCGTCCCTTAATCAGTTTAAAATATCCACCAACAGGCAACAAAGCATCTCTAATCATGATTGTTGTTGTTCCAGGTTATACAACGTAATATTTAATTCATATGCCTCGATTTTCTCTTAGTGATCGTCAGGAGCTCATTAATCTCCACCTTTCTGGTTTATCCAATCGAGAAATCCGCTGCAGATTGGAATGTGATGAGAAAACGGTACGAAAGACTGTGCAAAAGCACCAAAACACCGGCAGTGTTCGTGATGCCCCTAAATCTAGTGGTACTCCCCTCAATGCTTCCGTTCAGGCTTGAAAGACAAAGGATACCCCTTAAGGGCAGTAGCGCATGTGAGGCAAAAATTACACAATACCTTTCCTGAATCGGCACTGTTTGAGTCCAGTGGCAAGGAGAAGACCAGGACGACTGGAAACTATGCCGGGATAAACGGAAAGCACATACACCCATTTAGTATTGATCAGGTTCAACGGTGCTTAACTTTGATGATCCAGCGGGAACCAGTGTGTCAACATGATTATGCTGGACTAGAGTTACTTCTAACAGGGAAGACAATGCTATCAAGATCCGCAGACTAAGAAACAGATTTGAAACGGCTCCCCAAATCCAACAATAGTGTAATCTTGTTAAAAAGTGTTCTCTTTCTACTGCCAAGAACAGATTAAAGGAATTTAATTTGCGAGGATATGTTGCAAGACACAAGCTAATGATTTCTGTAAAGAACAGAAAGTGCCGTCTGGACTTCGTCAGATGCAGTGAAGATCATGACTCTTCATATTGGTCAAAAGTGCTTTTTAGCGACGAAAGCAAGTTTAATAGGTTAGGAAATGATGGTAGGCAGTACGTCCGTCAAAGGAAAGATGAAGAATTTAATCCTAGGTGCTCAGTTTCAATGCTGCAAGATGGTGGAGATTCAGTTTTGGTGTGGGGCATTATTAGTACCAATGGTCCAGGGTCTATAGTTCGCTTGCAAGGTCGAATTAATTCGACCAAGTACATTAATATGTTGACTGAACATTTTCTACCCTAATTTAGTCGGAATTTGGATGATAATCCCATCTTCATGCAAGATAATGCTCCCATTCACAGCTAGCAATGTAAAGAGGTTCCTGGAAGAGCATGATATTCCATGTTTGGATTGGCCTGCACAATCTCCAGACCTCAATCCTTTCGAAAACGTATGGCATTACATCAAGCAACAGCTAAGCAATGATAAAATTTTAAATCTGGAAGAACTTTGGACAAAAATTAAAGAAAAGTGGGATGCCCTTTCCCCGGAGGATAAATCAAGGAATTCCCAAAAGATTGCCGGCTGTCAAATTTTAAAAGGGCTATGCTACTAAATATTTACTAATTCATTGTGTTCCTGTTGTATTTGTGTTGCATTAATGTCCCTAAGTTACATTCTAATAACAATTTTCCATCGTGCAGACTTTCTTTTTGCCTCCTCAATTAGAATATTTTTTTAAATTGACGTGAACACTAGAATATTTCAATTAAAAGTCAAATATGAACAGGTAAAATCATAAAAGAATAAAAAGCGAATCAAATGAGGTATAGTTTGTTTAAACAGTTACATTAAATTTAGCTTAAATTTGCAGTTTTTGAAAAAATTACAAGTGCGGACTTTCTTTTTGCTGCATGTGTATATAGACTGATACACATTTGAATGATCGCAGCAAATATATAGCACAACCACTGGTCTCTTCCTATTAGATATTTGAAAGAAGAGTATCAAAACTAATAGGTCGTGCACGATCGGCCAAGTTCCAACTTCTGTCTCGTCGCTGCAATATTGCATTCCTTGTTTTACAAATACTTTAATGGAATATATTCGGACAAACTCATGGAATTTATACATCCTCAGCGTAAATACTTCAGACTAACCCAACAGGTAACAGAATTCCATCCATTAACCCTCAAAATTCCAAGAAAACATTTAATTCTAATATTTTTTCTCTTGAACTGCTAGACTTTGAAATTCCCTCCCTCTTTCCTACTTTTCTGAATGTATTAAAATGCAAATATATTAATATAATGCAAATAAACATTTCGCTGCTCAACTCCCTACTTAGAGTGTCCCTTTAAGTATGTTCCCTAATAGTAACCATTACAACCCAGCCACAGTGTGCCTTGTTTGGGGTAAATAAGATCAACAAAAAAAAAAAGGAATAAAAATACACCACGAGGATTTCTGCTTTTAAGCTATCACATAGCAAAATGTTGATCTCACGAATTTGAATTTTGAAATGGAATTTTGATTTGATTTAGATCATGCTGAAATTCACAAAATTCACACAATATGGTTATGAGCATTATACTTCTTTGCTTAGCTCCGTTTTTAATTATCTTATTAACTAAACCTTTAAAACATTATTGCACAGAGCATTTAACTTATTAATACAATATTAAAAGAACCGTGGAAATTCCATAAAATGAAAAATATATTGAATCAACAAATATACTTTAATAAAGCTGATAGCACAAAAACTTAGATTTAGGACAAAAAATCAAAATTTAAAAAAAATAAAAGAATTCTTCCCCAAGCGGCTAAAAAAATTCACGCGAACTCTTTCGAATATTGTTGCAAGAAATGAACGCTGTCCATGCTACATATTTCTTTTTCAACATTTTTCATTTTCATTTCGATACTTTCTTGTGACCAAGAGCAGAAGAACGCTTGAAATATAAAAAAAAAAAAAAATATGAAATACATAGTAACATCGTTTTCATGTTTCAAAAAAACCTCATAACATGCAGCAAATATGAGTCTATTAACATTTCTCTGAAAATAATGTCCAGTATGCTTTAAATAGAAAAAATGACTTGAACATGATAAATCAATAAGTACTAATAAATACTCAGAAAGTAATATTGTGCTACATAGTTCAATACAAATAATAAAATCATATTGTAAGAGACAATCTTTTTTCTGGATTGGGCAAAAAAATGTTGCTTTTTTAGCAGAAAAACCAATAGCATGAAGCAAATATGAGTTTATTTACATTTCTCTGAAAATAGAGTCTGTTGAATTCTAAATAGAGAACTGACGCAAATAAGATAAATTAATGAGTGCTAATAACTACTCACAATGTAATATTGTGCTACATAGTTCAATACAAATAATAAAATCATATTGTAAGAGATAATCTTTAATTTATTCGTCCAGTCCAGCACCTGTTGGCAGACAATGTTCTGCTTTTTACCCTGTTTTTTTTAATGCCTCCTTTATTACATAACGTTTTCCTGACTTCTTTTTTCCATGACGAACGGCTGTACATAAATTTACGAGTTTGTTTCTTACACAATTACAACAATGATCATATATTATTATAATGATATTTGAAAATGAGTCTATATCAAAGGGAGGTCACTCTTATATTCTAGGGTTGCCAATCTGGTGTCTTTAAAGGCAAATTTAGCGAATGTGGCCTTTTTTTTTTTAAGCAGTTTGGCTTCCGAAAATTGTATTCATTTGTTTTTACTAAAGCATAACATGTGGACTAAGAAAAGAACAGAATATTATATAGATTATTATACAGATCAAATTATGTTTAATATTCAACTGCTCCCAATTTTTTAACTTTTTTTTGAACATTATTTATTATGTCAGAATACATTCAATTCTATCTTAAAATGCTTTATGCTCATTATTTATGTTCTTCTCATGGCAGGAAAAATATGACACAAGGTCGGGAAATTGGGATTTGAAAAGTAAGTGCCGTAAAGGAAGAGCACTCTAGTCTGCAAAAAATCCATGAGCAGCCTTGTAAGAGCACCTCAGGTGATTAACCCTAACCCTAACCCTAACCCTAATCCCTTCTTAGAAGGTTGGAAAGCAAAACCAGAATGGATGGGCCTCCTAGAACTGCACACGATTAGGACCATACCTCAGCCAATAGAGAACAAGTGATTTCAACCATATATTACTCTATCAATCTTCAGGAGTCAATAAGATATCTTTTAAAGGCTTTCCTATGACTCAATTTTTCAGAATTTTTCAAGATAAGAATGATAGTCCGATTAATCAACATAACACAAGCATTCACATCTCATCTCAAAAAGTCAGAATTGCATACTTAACATTTGTTTGGAACTCTTTATTAATCTACTAGAGTAAACTGTTTTTTTCTCATTCTTCTGAACATTCAAGGGATGTCACTAATTTGAGAAGCTTATAGATTCCTGTAGCAACCATGGTTCAATGGCCAAAACCTTATGGTAATTACCAATTGAAATGTAGGCAACAGCCGGCCTGTAAATAATAAAAATTTTTATTTCTCATCCCTAAACTCTGTCCAAGATTAGCTTCCAATAACAAGTCTAAATGATTGGTTGATGGGAAATGCACGGTCGGAGTGATTCTGATTTGCCAATATTCTTCACGTTAGAGAACGCGCCAATTATTTAAATTTATCCATGTGTATACATTTATTCTGATTCTTATGCATATCCCCATGTGAAATTTGAAATTGTTTTTACTTGAAGTCATCACATTTACTTATTTACGTGTATACTAGCAGCAGTCCAGCATTGCCCGGTCGTGAAATACGCTTGACTATAATATTTTAATTGATGTAAATTTCGTATTTATTATACAGCCACCTCTCTATTGATTATTATATTGTACCCAATATATAGAGTAATGATTTCAAGTATAAAATAAGAGCACATGACTTGGATGTCCTCAGCTAGAATTGAAACCAAAACATTTAGCTCTCTAGCCACATTCACTATCATCTGAGCTAACAACACATACATATGAAAACTTGACAAATTAATGTAGTTAAATGTATAATTGTATATTTGTGCATGCATAGCACATACGTATTACATCGAACTATATCTGCCATGTTCCAATTTTTTAATTTTGATCACTTAGCAGCTATTTTTTTCTGGATAAAACCTAAATCAGTTTTGTTCTACAAGTCTGAATATCCTATATGTCAGTTTCAATTTGGAGAGCAAAAATAGACAGAGTAGTTTGAAAGAGATCGTTCCACAGGGAGACAAGGTCACTTTTATAATATGTAGAGATTGTATATTCTATACCTTGTTACTGCTGTATTATTAGACTGAAGGACAAAATCTGATTTTAATAAGTAAATGCTCGTAGAGTTTGAAATACTTGAGTTCAAACATCAAATTCAAATGTCATAAAAGAGAGGAAAAATCTAAGCTGTGAAATAAGATTAAAAGCGAAAATTTTCTAGAAGATTACAATTTTTTTTTATTATTACATTTTCACTCCAAACAAGGCACAGTGCCAGTTTGATGTAAGGGCTATTATCTGGGACATAAATTCCAGGGATATTATGTAGGGAGTTGAACAGCAAGATGTCTGTTTACATCACACTTGAACTTCTGCATCAGGGAAGTAGGAAGCCGGAAGGGAATTCAAAAGTCCAACAGTTCTGGGGAAGAAACTATGAGAATAGAAGGTTTTCTGGCATCTGTGCTGTGTAGGGGTAGGCGCTTGTCGGGTTTATCGGAGTATTTACATCCAGGGGGTACAAGGGCGTGTTGTTTGTTGGAGAATCCACCATTAAAATACTCGTAAAACAGGCAGAGGGATGCAACATTTCGTCGATGCAACAGAGGTTGAAGCCTAGCTGATAGTTCGGAACCTATTAAGTTGGCGACTCTCTTTTGAACCCTGTCTAGGAGTGATACTAGTAGCAAATGCACCAGTCAAAATGTGACAACAATGCTCCATACATGGGCGAATAGTGGCCTGGTAGAGGTATAAGATACTTTCAAGCATATGTAATTTTCTAGTACGCTAGAGAGAGCTCACCATCTTTGCAGCAGCCTTGGCAATGCCCTCAATGTATCTGTTCCAACTCATGTTCCCTGTGAACGTCAAGCCAAGGAGTTTGAATGAATTACTTCCAGGCAATGCATCATTAGCCATAGCTATATTGGTGATTGAGAAGTTTTTCTGTAATTATTAAAGGAAACAAGCTTAGTCTTGGCAGCATTGAATGTTACCATTCATTTTTGTCCCCATTCCACTATAGATTGGAGGTCTTCATCTAGTGTTTCTGCCATTGCCTTTGATATGTGTTCTTTCGTTTTCCTTTCATGTCTGTTATAGAGCATGATGTTGTGATCAAATATACCCATCTCAGTGACAATTTTATCAGGGAGGCCATTTATGAATATCAGGAATAATAAAGGTCTAAGAATCGACCCCTGAGGTACACCCACATTTATATCATATTGTTTATACATACGACCATCACAGACAACCTGGATTCTTCTCTTATTTAAAAAGGATTTAATTATGTTAGGTATTCGTCCAGTAATACCATATGATCTGATTTTTATGAGAAGACCCTCGTACTATATCCTGTTAAAAGCCTTAGATATATCTAGGGCTACTGCCCTCCCATCCTTTGCTTTATCCAGTGCATGGTATATACGTTCAGGAATGGAATATAGAAAATTATGGATTATGCTACCAGCTGTGTCCGTATAGTTAGAGAAGCCTAGCCAATTACTGTGGTGGATATTAAAATCAGCAAATACATGTATTTGGACACTACTGTCACGGGAGAGTCCTACATCTATGCTGTCAGAGCCATGATTGATTAGAGTACAATCCTCGATTGGGGGAGAACAATAAAGAAAATATGTAGCTAACGCTATCTTGTAAAGTTAGTCCTGGTCATCTGATTCTAGTTTAGATTCGTTAGCCATGGGGAAGGTATTACAAATATAGACTCCAAGTCTGAGTCTGTCAGAGTTCTTATGTCAAAGTCGAAGATAACCAGACATATTAAAGTGGTTAGAGGGGATGGAGGAGTTCAAGTTAGTTTCACTTAGCTCTAAAATATCCGGGGAGTTTGCTAGGAGAAATACATCATCTAAGTTAGTTCTAAGCCCACGGATATTTGTAAATGCAAGACTCAAAGAAGAAGGGGAATCATTGTTCGACTGTGTGTATGGTTTGATCGTTATTTTTGATTGAACAAGCATTTTATTTTATTTCATAAGTTCAGTTTAGGGTAATAGGCGCTAGACAAAGCAAATGTGCATAGCCATTACCATGCAGCACAAATAGACAGCTGACTCCTCATCCACAGGAACGTGGCCAATAGGTTAAACTATTTTTGAAATGGCATTTCTACAAGAAACTGTCAGTAATTTCATAGCAAAACAATTAGATTGCATTGCTATCTCTTATTTCAGATTAGTCCAACTTTTATCATTGTGAGGATTGAAACAGTTTATTCCGCACTCCACAAAGCTCGCAAACGCACTATTACCACAAGATCTATTTAAAGATTACACCCAGGATTTAGCTGGACTTGTTAAAAATTCTATGGATCAATTCAAATAAATTTTCCCAACCTCTTGCCAAAAAAATTAATTAGAAACTACCTATACATGGAGGTATAGGTGACCTTGGGATGAAACCCTATGAGTCATAACTAACAAGGTATTAATATGTAACATAGGTACAGGGTGGAACGATAAATGTGTTGCCCTAAAGAAAACAACACAACAGCTTTATTTTAAAACATTTATTGAAAAAATCAATTCGGGTAACGATTATGTAGTAGAGCTGATATTTATTCAATGTAGCCGACTTTAGCCTAAATCACCACTTCCATACAGGGCTGGAACTGGGAGACTGTCTTTTCCACAAGCGCCAGCAGGAGGTGGGTAGTAGCTCGACAGATGGCAACGATCAGGCTGATTTTAGTGTTGTGGGAGATTATGCTGGTAATGTTCTCGGTGTATGACCAAACAAAGTAGTCCAGTAATTTCAGCTTAGGGGAGGAGGGGAGCCAGTGAGAGAAGGATACAAAGTCGAAGCAATCCAAGCCTGGGTCTCTTTAGATTTGTGGGCCGGTGCAGAGTCGTTTTGCCACACACAGGGTCTGCTAATTACCACCTGATTGCATCATAGAGTCACCACACTCTTCAGCACATCCAGGTACATTTTGGTGTTGACTTTCAAGACGAATTTGAAGATTTGAGGTGGCATGATGTGGCTCTCAATTAAAACCACACCAAAGATCATAACCGTGGCCGGAAACTTTGTTTTCATCACCCTGGGCACGTCCCTGTTATTCGTGGCAATCCAGCGATGCATTGGCGATGGTCTTGCTGTCATTTTGATCGGTAGAGAGCATGATTTGTACAGCGGCGCATCTCCGATCATCCTCATTGAACACTGTGTAACTTTTAAACATGATAAAAAACTCCTATCGCTCCTGAGATTTGTATCAACAAGTAGATGGTCTGCAACAAAAAAAAAAAAGAAAACCGGTTTTCATCAAACGGAAATGGAATCATGTTGTCTTTTCTAAGGTGACGATTTTATCATTTCACCTTGTATCTGACAAACTATATCTACAATCAACTTGAGAAGCATATAAATAAATGCAAAAATAGTAGAGAATTCACTGATACTCACTGTCTGATTTGTTTCTGCCATTTTTGAAACGCTCTCTGTAAATCTTGTTCGGAAATCATGCCAAGTATTGTCTGTAATTTGGGAAATGTTTTTTTTTTTACATGGAGTTCACCACTTATCAAGGCCCAATGGCCACTCAGGGATAAGGGTTATTGTGGGTACAGTAATCAAAGGGATAGTGTAGCAATAGTATTGGAGAATTGGTAAGGTGTCATTACTTAGGGGGGGGCGGTTCATCAGGAATTTGTTTGTGTTGGACTTGAAGACATCCAGGTTGAAGTCGGGAGGGAAACAGGCAAGCGGAACAGAGTTCCACAGGTGCACAGAGTCTATTTTGTACTCTGTCAAGGCAGCATAGGCTGTTTTTAGCAGCCCCCGCCCAGATGTGGCAGCAGTACTCCATCTTTGGACGTACTTGGCTCTTATATAGATAGAGAATTGCATCATTAGTGAGATATCTTCTGGAGCGGTAGAAGGATCCCACCATTTTCCCAGCAACCTTGGCCACAGACTTGATGTATGTGTTCCATTTAAGATCAGGAGTAAAGGTCAAACCCAGGAGCTTATCAAAGCCTGGAGCCTCCCTTAGATGAGAGCCATCCATTTCAATTGATGCCAGATGGGGATTAGAGTGTTTATGATATAGAGAAAGGAGCTTGGTCTTAGATGCATTAAAGGTAACCAGCCACCTCTTTCCCCACTGTACCACACGCTCAAGATCAGAGGAGAGAGAATCAGAGAGAACATCATCATTTACAGCCTTTGATGTGTTGCCATAGATGGTCGTGTCATCAGCATAGATGTCAACGAAAGATTTTAGTATGTGTTTTGGGAGATCATTGATGTAGATCAGGAAGAGAGTTGGACCCAGTATGGACCCCTGAGGGACTCCAGCATTAATACTGTAGGTCTCTAATTTCTGCCCATCAACTACTACTCTTATGAGCCTTTCTGAGAGAAATGACTTAATGATAGAGAAAACATTTCCAGTTATGCCGTAGCTGGAAATCTTGTGTAGTAGGCCTTTATGGCAAACCTTATCGAAGACCTTTGATATGTCGAGAGCAATTGCCCTAGAAATGAAGCCTTTGTTGAGAGATTCACTAATCCTATGAGATATAACCGTTAGCACATCTGCTGTAGATCTAGCAGAGCAGAAACCATATTGCGTGTTGCTAAGAAGTTTTTTTTCTGCTGAGGTAGTTGACTACTTCTCTATTTATTGTGGATTCCAGCAACTTACTCATGACACACAGGAGACTTATTGATCTGTACTGAGAGGGGGATGACTTATCTCCTGAATTCTTAAATACAGGGCATACTGATGAGGTTTTCCAGGGTGTTGGGAAGCACTTCTCCTTAAGGCAACGCTTAAACAGTTTGGAAAGTATGGGGGCAATTTCTCACTGTATCAAAACTTTTCTCAGATGATTTTAGACTAACTGCTGCTACCTGGTGTTGTCCGGGAGCCTTTTTTAGTCTCAGTTTTGTTTTTCTTTTTATGTTTAGCCTACACAGATTTTTTTTATAAAATTATTTTTAAAATAGGATTCTGAAAATTGAATTTTATTTTTTTTCAATTTACATGTTTTATAATCCTCCCTTTCAAATTACTTTTTATGATATGACCTTTTCTCCTCTTCATTTCGACATTTACAAGCCACATCTAATCTCTAAATCATATGGAATTATCCCAAACAATCCTATAAACTTGTACGTATATTTTTAAAATTTATTTAGTTTCGTAATGTTCTAAAGTGTGGACATTATAAAAATGTGGAACATGTCATCAGTAGGTTCACCCGGATTATAGTAGATGTTACTTTTGTGTTAGTTTATCCTCTACTTTTTTTAAATTTTATTTTCATCATCAATTTCTCTTGTTTATATATATGTGACAACGTCGTTGGATGTAAAAATAATGACAGCTGTGGTCATCGTGGTGGTAGTGTGCTGCTGCTGCTGCTGCTGCTGCTGCTGATGATGATGATGATGATGATGATGATGATGATGATGATGATGATGATGATGATGATGAAAGGTAGAGACCTAATGGAGAGTGAAGGCAATAGGACCTTCTTGTTGAGAATAGCGGTCAAAGATACAGATTTAAGTCATAAGAAAAAAGAAATTTTTTTTTCAGGGATTAAGAATTTCAAAAAACTGCATGAGATTGGTTTACTGAAAATTGTGAAATGAAATTCTGTGGATCAGCAGGCGGTGTCAAGCCCATCTTATTCTTAATGAAAAGTAAAAATAGCCTTGAGGACACAGTTAACTTAGACTAGGGCTGAACCTATCTGACTGCCTGACCGCAGATGGACCCACAACATTTAGAAAGATGTAAAACCCTTGACTGAAGGATCACTCGGTTATGAGCCACTGAATCCACGCAGTAAAAAGACATACACCAGTTCCCGAGCATTTGCATCTTGAGCCGGGAACTTATGAATGATCAGAGTTTTGTAACTTTCAATGAATAATTATCCTGTTCTTTATTTTTGTACAACAAGCCCAGTTAGCGACTTGTTATTCTTTTCTTGTGCCTTGAAATGACGTCTATTTTCCAGTTGACTTAGACTAGGGCCGAACCTATCTGACTGGATCCTCTCATTAACTAGGATCCTCGTTGAGGAGACAGTCCAGTCCCAGCAACCAAACGAGACCCAGAGTGGACAAATCAGGTTACATCACTCGATGGACATTGTTGGAGAGAAAGGGGTATATATATATATATATATATATATATATATATATATATATATATATATATATATATATATATATATATATATACCTGCTTGATTATAACTTTAAAAAAATAATAAAATATGTTTATATAAAAAAAATCATCATCAGGTAACAAAAGAAAATAAAGTAAATGTTGGAGAAATGAAGAAAATTACAAAAAGTACTCGTGAAATGTTTGCTTAAATGAAACAATGCTGCCTATATACATATAATGCACATTTACACAAACACACACACACGCACATATATATATATATATTTCCACATCGTCATACAAACGTGAGTAAAACACCTGCCTTTTTCTAGCCCTCTATGCAAAACCATTTTAAGAGATGAGGGAAAGTGACAAAATAAACAAAGTTAAACAGCTATCTCAGATTCATCATACCGCTTGAAATCGAAAAGGAATTTTTCTTTTTATTATTAAAAAAAAAACGCCGGTGAGTGTTTATTTTTAATTTCTAAGTTATCAGACATGATAACAATGATTTATATACGACAGATTAAACTACTGACGTTTCAAATTATGATTCCACAACTGAAAAATCGCACAATGCGACATTGTAGTGAGATTTAGGTGGGATTCTAACAAATGCTAAAAATACAAATAGCTCTAATTACTACTCTCTTACTTTCATCATTTGGATTCGCTATCCTATTCACTTTCTAAAACAAGTTAATTTTCACAGGAACGTATTAACTCAAATTGATTTCAACTAATGAAAATAGTTTCAACTCTCCAAAGTAACAAGTTTATGTCAAATAAAACTATATGTCTGTCTGTCTGTCTCCATATTTTCAAACTCTATCTCTACCGAAACTAAAAGTCGCAGAGCAGCACTAGGGGCCTCAAATGATTAGATTTTTTAGAGACCGTTCTTTTATGGGTCTTTACAGTGGTAACGTCACAAGCTTTGTATGCTGCAGTTTTGATTTCGGTTTCGATTTTAGCTGATGCCACGTAAATATTTTTTTTACGTTTGAAATCACAACACTGCAATAATATATATGCAATCTGGAAAAATTAAAATATAATATTTAAGCGTATTTTATGCCTGAGCAAAGTTAGGCGCCCCCCCCCCCGCACACACACACACACACACACATCTTTGACTTTTTCATTTGCTATAACTGTTTATAACCAATTTATATTATTGGTGTAGTTCTGGGTCAGACCCAAAGACGCTAGCATTAGTGAATAAGAGTACAAAGAAATTCATATTTCGCTCATTTATTCCCAAGATAAGTTTCATGCCTTTAACAATAGAATAAGTCAGGTTCCTTATGTCTTAATTTTAATTTTTGTAGGAAGTTTTTGAAGATTTGCAAAACTATACATTTTTGGAAAGGTTATTGTCTAAGGAATCAGAAAATCAATATTAAAATTGTTGCTTTATAACTAACACCATTGGTTTTCTTGACATTGAAAATGTAGGTTTAGTAGTTAAAATCAGTGTTCCAGCTTATTTAGAGGCCAAGATTTTTTTTTTTTTTTTTTTTTTTTGTAATTACATTTTCACCCTAAACAAGGCGCATTGCCACTTTGGTGTAGGGGGCTACTATCAGGGGCAGCAACTACTGGGGCACTATGTTGGGATTTGGACAGCAAGATGTCGGTTCACGCTGCACTTGAACTTCTGCATGTCAGTACAGTTGGGGAAGCAGGAACTTGGAATGGAATTCCAGAGTCTAGCGGTTCTGGGGAAGAAACTACTGGAGTAGAAAGATCTTTTACACCTAGGGATCTCTACTGTGTGGGGGTGGGATTTAACTGCCTGTCGGGTTTGTCGAGGGTGTCTACGTCATGGGGGCACAAGTGTCTGCAGTTCGTCAGAGCATTCACCATTAAAATACTTGTAGAACAGGCAGAGGGATGCAACGTTTCGTCGATGGGACAGAGGCTGAAGCTTAGATGCCAGTTCAGGGCCTATCAGATTGGCGACTCTTTTTTTAACCTTGTCTAGGAGCGAGAGACTAGTAGCAGATGCACCAGCCCAAATGTGACAACAATACTCCATACATGGGCGAATGGTGGCCTCATAGAGGTACAGGATACTTTCAGGTGTCAGTAGTTTTCTAGCACGGTAGAGAGAGCCTACCTTTTTCGCAGCGGCCCTGGCAATGTTTTCAATATAATTTTTCCAACTCATGTTTCCTATGAACGTTAGGCCAAGCAGTTTGAAAGATGTACTCTCAGAGAGGGAGTCACTGGCCATTGCTATTGGTGGCAGAGAAGGTTTCTTGTAATTATTGAAGGAAACCAGTTTAGTCTTGGCAGTATTGAATGTGACCATCCATTTATGTCCCCATTCCACTACAGATTGGAGGTCATCCTCTAGTGTTTTTGCCATTTCTTTAGATATGTGTTCATTTGTTTTCCTGTTATGCCTGTTATAGAGTGTAGTGTTATCAGCATATATACCCATCTCAGAGGCAGTTTTGTTGGGGAGATTATTAATGAATATTAGGAACAATAGAGGTCCAAGGATAGACCCCTGAGGCACTCCCGCATTTATATCACACTGTTTGGACGTACGACCGTCGAGGACAACCTGGATTTTTCTCTTATCTAAGAAGGATTTAATTATGTTAAGTATTCTTCCAGTGATACCGTATGATTTAATTTTCCCGAGGAGACCCTTGTGCCAGATATTACAAAACGTACATTTTACGGCTGCCATTTTGTATATTCCTATATGGCTGCGATATACACATCTGGGCAAATGTCAACATTGATTTCCTGATTCCTTAGACAATAACCTTTCCACAAATGGCTGGTTTTGCAAATCCTTAAAAACAAATTCCCCAAAAATTACTTAATAAAACTGAATATTTTTAAAAACAAAACAAAACAGTGTGTTGCAAACTTAGTTGCTTGGAGATAGTTATAACGCTATTTTGTATTAAGGGTTTTATTTGGGTGGGGTGTCAGACTAACTCTTGATCTTCCATTGCAAAAAAGCAGGATTTATACAAAACATTTTTTTCTTTAATAATAATGTTAATACTTATCCAGGCCAAAAGTCACTCGAGTTTAGGGTTTATGAATTGAAAGGATTATCAGTTTATGAGAGGATTTATATTAGTTAATGAAATGAACAAAGTTTGATTACGTCTAGAAAGGTTTATGACACACATTTGTAGATAACCACCTTGTAGTAATGCAGGGGAGCAATCCAATGTTAACGTTTCATATGTCTAAAGATTTTGAAAAGAAATTCTGTTCATGGAAATTTTGCTTGACACTATCTGTATAGAGGAATAAAGAAAAAATTCTTTTCGGTCATGATAGAAGGCAATTTTTTTTCTTTTGTGTGTTCACAGTGCACTGATCCTAATGACACTAGCTATTTTCAAATTGACTTTTAAGATGTTATTCAGACGACTCTAGACATCACAATTTCATTCAAAAGTCCTTTACCACACATCTTGCATATATAGTGCAAGGGTAAATTACTTCAACAAGATGGCTGCCATTTGGTTATTATTTGAAGACCGATTCAAATGAAGAAATATTTTGAACACAAATCACAATGAAACTTTTTAATGACTGATCCAAAATTTTGCCAAAGAATATTTTCATATTTCAAAAGACAATCTCAACATTATTTAAATTTATTATTTTACTAAATGTAACTTTATCAACGTTTATTTCCTTAAAACCTTTTACTCATATGCTTTAATAACATCAAATATATGCTAAACTATTCTGTAGTTCTGAGATTGAGTTATGGGTTGAAAGAGATGCTGTTTGAATTGTTCTATTTAGCTTTAATTTATAATTAATTGAAAGCGGTTACCCAACCCTCCCTCCCTCTCTCTCTCTCTCTCTCTCTCTCTCTCTCTCAGCTAGCTATGTATTTCTCTCGTTTCTTCCACTCTTCTAAATCAACTATTTTTTAATTTGTCAGTAAGCATTTGGAGAAATAGTTGACTGCACACGACATAAAGGTGACAAACACATGTGTAAATTAGATGGCAAATAATAAATCTGTTTACTTCTATACTAGTGGGGAGGGTAGTCGCCCAACCTTGCCCGGTCGTAATATACGCTTAAATGTATTCTAATTCATGCTGATTTCGTATTTATTATTATGTAGCCAATTCTCTATTGAATATCTATACTCCTATAAATTTGTTTTTTTTTTTTTGTGTATTGATATTCATATTAAAAACTATTTTTTCTATTTATTTAAAAATAAAATACAACTTGTTTTTTATATATGGGTCGTAGAATTGTATTCAACTGCAAAAGAGCTAGCTAATTTGCATATTTTTTTAAACATTCATTTTAATTAATTCCTTATTAGTTTTTTCCGGTATTTTATGGGATGATCATCTTTAGTTAACTATTTCGTGTAATTATATTCATGCAGATATTCTACATGATTTATACTTGCGTAATATTTGCGTAAAAGGTTTATAGTAAAAACAAACCTCTTTCTATATATATTTATTTATGTATATATATATTTGTTGAAAACATTTTGTCTACAAAATTCTTCTATCAGTTTTTTATCTACAGGCATGAAACTTCATATATAGGGTATCCAAAGCCATGCGAAACTATAATTGAGTTTTAGCTGGGGAAAATTGGTGTAAAAGTGTGAAAATGAAAAAAATGAAATTTGCCAGTTGAAGGTCAAACGACGGCATTATGAATATGCATGCGTAACGTAATAGCTATTGGTTCATGACTTAATTTTTAGCTTTGCAGCAAACGTGTCTTCATAGCTCAGGCATTAACGTCAAAAGAAAAAGTAAATCGTAAGCTAAATGTTTTAGTTTCGATTCTTGGTGGTGGTGCACGAGTCACTTTTTTTTTTTTTTAACTTTTTAAATCATTACTATATATTGGCTCCAATATAATATAATAATAAACACGACATCTGCATTAATCAAAATATCATCTTTAAACGCATTTTACGACTGGGCAATGCCGGGCGGTCTGCTACTTATATATATATATATATATATATATATATATATATATATATATATATATATATATATATAGTATTGATTTCAAAAGGAAATAAAAATGACTTGGCTGCTATCAGCTAGAATCGAAACCAAAACATTTTGCGCTCCAACTACATTTCTTATCATTTTAGCTATCGACAATTAGATAAGAAAGATTTTAAATTAAAC
This sequence comes from Euprymna scolopes, assembly GCF_053919585.1. Classification (NCBI taxonomy): domain Eukaryota; kingdom Metazoa; phylum Mollusca; class Cephalopoda; order Sepiida; family Sepiolidae; genus Euprymna; species Euprymna scolopes. The sequence continues at coordinate 152,490,159 of NC_136495.1, read as the reverse complement.
CAATTCAAGCTATTAATGTATTTGTACATGGACAAAAGTAATAAAGATGTGTCAGTTAGTTGAAGTGAAAATTTTGCATTTTAGCTGAATGTATGCATTATTTATCCACTGAAAAAAAAAATGTGACTTCTTATAAATCGTCGTTAGTGTGTGATTACCATTTCCAGTTATTTTTAGTGTTAGCAGTTTAAGAATTTATCCGTTAAATATTTGCACAAAGGCACACACACATACATCATCTACTGTTTTATTTATATAGAAAAGATTAATAAAGGATAATAATACTTCTATATTAATATCAATGTCTCCGTTCAGTCTCAAGAGACAATGGACACACTTGTAAGTGTAGCTGCATATGTAATTGTGAGACAAAGGGTTATGGAATCTCCAACCACACCTCTCATGAATCGGCACTGCTTTGGTCCAGTGGCAAGGAAATGCTCAAGACAGTCTGGAAACAATGCTGAGATAAGCGGAGAGCACATACAGCATCTGGTATTCCTAAATTTAAGTACTGACCAGGTTCAACGTTGCTTAACTTCAGTGATCTGATGGGAACTAGTATGTCAATGTGATTATGCCATATAATAAATAATAATAATAATAATAATAATAATAATAATAATAATAATAATAATAATAATAATAATAAAAACAATAATAATAATTATAAAAACAACAATAATAATAATTATAACAATAATAATAATAATAATAATAATGATAATAATAATAAAAACAATAATAATAATAAAAACAACAATAATAATAATAATAACAATAATGATAATAATAATAAACAATAATAATAATAAAAACAATAACAATAATAATAATGATAATAATAATAAAAACAATAATAATAATGATGATAATAATAATAAAAATAAAAACAATAATAATAATAAT